>NW_022097291.1:0-35201 GCF_006542625.1 Nomascus leucogenys
TGTGCATTCAACTAACAGAGTTGAACCTTAGTTTTGATTGAGCAGTTCTGAAACACTCTTTCTGTAGAAAATACAAGTGGACCTTCGGAGCGCTAAGAGGCCTATAGTGGAAAAATAAAAATCTTAAAATAAAAACTACACAGGAGCATTCTGTGAAACTTCTTTCTGTTCTGTGCATTTAACTAACAGAGTTTAACCTTACTATTGATTGAGCAGTTCTGAAACACTCTTTCTGTAGAAAATGCAGTTGGACATTCAGGGCGCTAAGACGCCTATAGTGGAAAAGGAATATTTTCAAATAAAAACTGCACAGAAGAAATCTGTGAAACTTCTTACTGTTCTGTGCATTCAACTAACAGAGTTGAACTTTAGTTTATATTGAGCAGTTATGAAAAATACTTTCTTCAGAAAATGCAAGTGAACATTCAGGGCGCTAAGAGGCCTATAGTTGAAAAAGATATATGTTCAAATAAAAACTACAAAGAAGCTACCTGTGAAACTTCTTACAGTTCTGTGCATTCAACTAACAGAGTTCAACCTTACTTTTCATTGAGCAGTTCTGAAACACCATTTCTGTAGAAAATGCAAGTGGACATTCAGGGCGCTAGGAGGCCTATAGTGGAAAAACGAATACCTTCAAATAAGAACTACACAGAAGCAATCTGTGAAAATTCTTACGGTTCTGTTCTTTAAACTAACACAGTTGAACCTTAATTTTGATTGAACAGTTCTGAAACACTCTTTCTGTAGAAAATGCAAGTGGACATTCATGGCGCTAAGAGGCCTATAGTGGAAAAGGCAATATCTTCAAACAAAAACTACAAAGAAGCAATCTGTGAAACTTCTTTCTGTTCTCTGCATTCAACTAACACAGTTGAATCTTAGTTTTGATTGAGCAGTTCTGAAACCCTCTTTCTGTATAAAATACAAGTGGAAATTCAGGGAGCTAAGAGGCCTATAGTGGAAAAAGGAATAAGTTCAAATAAAAGCCACACAGAAGATATCTGTGAAACTTCTCTCTGTTCTGTGCATTCAACTAACAGAATTGAACCTTAGCTTTGATTGAGCAGTTCTGAAACACTCTTTCTGTAGAAAATGCAAGTGGACATTCATGGCGCTAAGAGGCCCATAGTAGAAAAAGGAATATCTTCAAACAAGAACTACACAGAAGCAATCTGTGAAACTTCTTTCTGTTCTTTGCATTCAACTAACAGAGTTGAACCGTACTTTTGATAGAGCAGTTCTGAAACACTCTTTCTGTAGAAAATGCAAGTGGACCTTCGCAGCGCTGAGAGGCCTACAGCGAAAAAGTAATATCTTCAAATAACAACTACACAGAAGCATTCTGTGAAACTTCTTTCTGTTCTGTGCATTCAACTAAGAGAGTTGAACTTTAATTTTGATTGAGCAGTTCTGAAAAACCTCTTTCTGTAGAAAATGCAAGTGGACTTTCGGAGCGCAAAGAGGCCTATAGCGGAAAAAGAAATATCTTCAAATAAAAATTACACAGAAGCATTCTGGGAAACTTCTTTCTGTTCTGTGCATTCAACTAACAGAGTTTAACCTTACTTTTGATTGAGCAGTTCTGAAATACTCTTTCTGTAGATAATGCAATTGGACATTCAGGGCGCTAAGAGGCCTATACAGGTAAAGGATTATTTTCAAATAAAAACTGCACAGAAAAAATCTGTGAAACTTCTTACTGTTCTGTGCATTCAACTAACAGAGTTGAACCTCAGTTTTGATTGAGCAGTTCTGAAACACTCTTTCTGTAGAAAATACACGTGGACATTCAGGGCGCTAAGAGGACTATAGTGGAAAAAGTAAAAAGTTCACATAAAAACTACACAGAAGCTATCTGTGAATCTTCTCTATGTTCTGTGCATTCAGCTAACGGAGTTGAACCTTACTTTTGATTGAGAAGTTCTGAAACGCTCTTTCTGTAGAAAATGCAAGAGGACTTTCGGAGCGCTAAGAGTCCTATAGCGGAAAAAGTAATACCTTCAAATACAAACTACACAGAAGAATTCTGTGAAACTTCTTTCTGTTCTTTGCATTCATCTAAAAGAGTTGAACCTTACTTTTGATTGAGCACCTCTGAAACACCCTTTCTATAGAAAATGCAATTGGACATTCAGGGAGATAAGAGGCCTATAGTGGAAAAAGGAATATTTTCAAATAAAAACTGCACAGAAGCAATCTGCGAAACTTCTTACTGTTCTGTGCATTCAACTAACATAGTTGAACGGGAGTTTTTATTGAGCAGCTCTGAAACACTCTTTCTGTAGAAAATGCAAGTGGACATTCAGGGCGCTGAGAGGCCTATAGTGGGAAAAGGAATATTTTCAAATAAAAACCACACAGAAGCAATCTGTGAAATTTCTTACTGTTCTGTGCATTCAACTAACATAGTTGAACCTTAGTTATTATTGAGCAGTTCTGAAACACTCTTTCCGTAGATAATGCAAGTGAACATTCAGGGTGATAAGAGGCCTATAGCGGAAAAATGAATATGTTTAAATAAAAACTACACAGAAGCAATCTGTGAAACTTCTTACTGTTCTGTGCATTCAACTAACAGAGTTTAACCTTGCTTTTGATTGAGCACTTCTGAAACACTCTTTCTGTAGAAAATGCAATTGAACATTCAGGGCGCTAAGAGGCCTATAGTGGAAAAGGAATATTTTCAAATGAAAACTGCACAGAAGAAATCTGTGAAACTTCTTACTGTTCTGTGCATTCAACTAACAGATTTAAACGTTAGTTTTGATTGAGCAGTTCTGAAACACTCTTTCTGTAGAAAATACAAGTGGACATTCAGAGTGCTAAGAGGACTATAGCGGAAAAATGAATATGTTCAAATAAAAACTACACAGAAGCAATCTGTGAAACTTCTTACTGTTCTGTGCTTTAAACTAACAGTGTTGAACTTTAGTTTATATTGAGCAGTTATGAAACACTCTTTCTGCAGAAAATGCAAGTGAACATTCAGGGCGCTAAGAGGCCTATAGTTGAAAAAGTTATGTTCAAATAAAAACTACATAGAAGCTATCTGTGAAACTTCATACAGTTCTGTGCATTCAACTAACAGAGTTCAACCTTACTTTTGATTGAGCAGTTCTGAAACACCCTTTCTGTAGAAAATTCAAGAGGACACTCAGGGCGCTAATGGGCCTATGGTGGAAAAAGGAATACCTTCAAATAAAAACTACACAGAAGCAATCAGTGAAACTTCTTACGGTTCTGTTCTTTAAACTAACACAGTTGAACCTTAATTTTGATTGAACAGTTCTGAAACACTCTTTCTGTAGAAAATGCAAGTGGACCTTCGGAGCGCTAAGAGGCCTATAGCGGAAAAAGTAATACCTTCAAATAAAAACTACACAGAAGCAATCTGTGAAACTTCTTACGGTTCTGTTCTTTAAACTAACACAGTTGAACCTTAATTTTGATTGAACAGTTCTGAAACACTCCTTCTGTAGAAAATACAAGTGGACATTCATGGCGCTAAGAGGCCTATTGTGGAAAAGGGAATATCTTCAAACAAAAACTACAAAGAAGCAATCTGTGAAACTTCTTCCTGTTCTATGCATTCAACTAACAGAGTTGAACCTTAGTTTTGATTGAGCAGTTCTGAAACACTCTTTCTGCAGAAAACACAAGTGGACATTCAGGGTGCTAAGAGGCCTATAGTGGAAAAAGGAATAAGTTCAAATAAAAACTACACAGAAAATATCTGTGAAACTTCTCTCTGTTCTGTGCATTCAACTAACCAAGATGAACCTTAGTTTTGATTGAGTAGTTCTGAAACACTCTTTCTGTAGGAAATACAAGTGGACATTCATGGCGCTAAGAGGCCCATTGTAGAAAAAGGAATATTTTCAAACAAAAACTACATAGAAGCAATCTGTGAAACTTCTTTCTGTTCTGTGCATTCAGCTAACAGGGTTGAGCCTTACTTTTGATTGAGCAGTTCTGAAACACTCTTTCTGTGGAAAATGCAAGTGGACCATCGGATCGCTAAGAGGCCTATAGCGGAAAAAGTAATACCTTCAAATAAAAACTACACAGAAGCATTCTGTGAAACTTCTTTCTGTTCTGTGCATTCAACTAACAGTGTTTAACCTTACTTTTTATTGAGCAGTTCTGAAATACTCTTTCTGTAGAAAATGCAATTGGACATTCAGGGCGCTAAGAGGCCTATAGTGGAAAAGGAATATTTTCAAATAAAAACTGCACAGAAGAAATCTGTGAAACTTCTTACTGTTCTGTGCATTCAACTAACAGATTTGAACTTCAGTTTTGATTGAGCAGTTCTGAAACACTCTTTCAGTAGAAAATACAAGTGGACATTCAGGGTGCTAAGAGGACTATAGTGGAAAAAGGAAAAATTTCACATAAAAACTACACAGAAGCAATCTGTGAAACTTCTCTCTGTTCTGTGCATTCAACTAACGGAGTTGAACCTTACTTTTGATTGAGAAGCTCTGAAACACTCTTTCTGTAGAAAATGCAAGTGGACCTTCGAAGCGCTAAGAGGCCTATAGCGGAAAAAGTAATACCTTCAAATACAAACTACACAGAAGCATTCTGTGAAAATTCTTTCTGTTCTTTGAATTCATCTAACAGAGTTGAACCTTAGTTTTGATTGAGCACTTCTGAAACACCCTTTCTATAAAACATGCAATTGGATATTCAGGGAGCTAAGAGGCCTATAGTGGAAAAAGGAATATTTTCAAATAAAAATTGCACAGAAGCAATCTGCGAAACTTCTTACTGTTCTGTGCATTCAACTAACATAGTTGAACGGTAGTTTATATTGAGCAGTTCTGAAACACTCTTTCTGTAGAAAATGCAAGTGGACATTCAGGGCACTGAGAGGCCTATATTGGGAAAAGGAATATCTTCACATACAAACCACACAGAAGCAATCTGTGAAACTACTTACTGTTCTGTGCATTCAACTAACAGATTTGAACCGTAGTTATTATTGAGCAGTTCTGAAACACTCTTTCTGTAGAAAATGCAAGTGAACATTCAGGGCGCTAAGAAGCCTATTGCGGAAAAATGAATATGTTCATAAAAAAACTACACAGAAGCAATCTGTGAAACTTCTTACTGTTCTGTGCATTCAACTAACAGAGTTGAACCTTAGTTTATATTGAGCAGTTATGAAACTCTCATTCTGCAGAAAATGCAAGTGAACATTCAGGGCGCTAAGAGGCCTATAGTTGAAAAAGGTATATGTTGAAATAAAAACTACAAAGAAGCTGTCTGTGAAACTTCTTACAGTTCTGTGCATTCAACTAACAGAGTTCAACCTTACTTTTGATTGAGCAGTTCTGAAACACCCCTTCTGTAGAAAATGCAGGTGGACATTCAGGGCGCTAAGAGGCCTATGGTGGAAAAAGGAATACCTTCAAATAAAAACTACACAGAAGCAATCTGTGAAACTTCTTACGGTTCTGTTCTTTAAACTAACACTGTTGAACCTTAATTTTGATTGAACATTTCTGAAACACTCTTTCTGTAGAAAATGCAAGTGGACATTCATGGCGCTAAGAGGCCTATAGTGGAAAACGGAATATCTTCAAAAAAAAACTACAAAGAAGCAATCTGTGAAACTTCTTTCTGTTCTGTGCATTCAACTAACAGAGTTGAACCTTAGTTTTGATTGAGCAGTTCTGAAACCCTCTTTCTGTGGAAAATGCAAGTGGACCATCGGAGCGCTAAGAGGCCTATAGCGGAAAAAGTAACATCTTCAAATAAAAACTACACAGAAGCATTCTGTGAAACTTCTTTCTGTTCTGTGCATTCAACTAACAGAGTTTAACCTTACTTTTGATTGAGCACTTCTGAAACACCCTTTCTATAGAAAATGCAATTGGACATTCAGGGAGCTAAGAGGCCTATAGTGGAAAAAGGAATATTTTCAAATAAAAACTGCACAGAAGCAATCTGCGAAACTTCTTACTGTTCTGTGCATTCAACTAACATATTGAACGGTAGTTTTTATTGAGCCGTTCTGAAACACTCTTTCTGTTGAAAATGCAAGTGGACATTCAGGGTGCTGAGAGGACTACAGTGGGAAAAGGAATATCTTCAAATAAAAACCAGACAGAAGCAATCTGTGAAACTACTAAATGTTCTGTGCATTCAACTAACAGAGTTGAACCTTAGTTATTATTGAGGAGTTCTGAAACACTCTGTCTGTAGTAAATGCAAGTGAACATTCAGGGCGCCAAGAGGCCTATTGCGGAAAAATGAATATGTTCAAATAAAAACTACACAGAAGCAATCTGTGAAACTTCTTACTGTTCTGTGCTTTAAACTAACAGTGTTGAACCTTAGTTTATATTGAGCAGTTATGAAACACTCTTTCTGCAGAAAATGCAAGTGAACATTCAGGGCGCTAAGAGGCCTATAGTTGAAAAAGTTATGTTCAAATAAAAACTACAAAGAAGCTATCTGTGAAACTTCATACAGTTCTGTGCATTCAACTAACAGAGTTCAACCTTACTTTTGATTGAGCAGTTCTGAAACACCCTTTCTGTAGAAAATGCAAGTGGACATTCAGGGCGCTAAGAGGCTTATGGTGGAAAAAGGAATACCTTCAAATAAAAACTACACAGAAGCAATCAGTGAAACTTCTTACGGTTCTGTTCTTTAAACTAACACAGTTGAACCTTAATTTTGATTGAAGAGTTCTGAAACACTAGTTCTGTAGAAAATACAAGTGGACATTCATGGCGCTAAGAGGCCTATTGTGGAAAAGGGAATATCTTCAAACAAAAACTGCAAAGAAGCAATCTCTGAACCTTCTTTCTGTTCTGTGCATTCAACTAACAGAGTTGAACCTTAGTTTTGATTGAGCAGTTCTGAAACACTCTTTCTGTAGAAAATACAAGTGAACATTCAGGGCGCTAAGAGGCCTATAGCGGAAAAAGTAATAAGTTCAAACAAAAACTACACAGAAGATATCTGTGAAACTTCTCTCTGTTCTGTGCATTCAACTAACAGAGTTGAAACTTAATTTTGAATGAGCAGTTCTGAAACACTCTTTCTGTAGAAAATACAAGTGGACATTCATGGCGCTAAGAGTCCCATAGTAGAGAAAGGAATACCTTCAAACAAAAACTACACAGAAGCAATCTGTGAAAATTCTTTCTGTTCTGTGCATTCAACTAACAGAGTTGAACCTTACTTTTGATTGAGCAGTTCTGAAACACTCTTTCTGTAGAAAATGCAAGTGGACATACAGGGCGCTGAGAGGCCTATAGTGGGAAAAGGAATATCTTCAAATAAAAACCACACAGAAGCAATCTGTGAAACTTCTTACTGTTCTGTGCATTCAACTAACGGAGTTGAACCTTAGTTATTATTGAGCAGTTCTGAAACACTCTTTCTGTAGAAAATGCAAGTGAACATTCAGGGCGCTAAGAGGCCTATAGCGGAAAAATGAATATGTTCAAATAAAAACTACACAGAAGCAATCTGTGAAACTTCTTACTGTTCTGTGCATTCAACTAACAGAGTTCAACCTTAGTTTATAATGAGCAGTTATGAAATACTCTTTCTGCAGAAAATGCAAGTGAACATTCAGCGCGCTAAGTGGCCTATAGTTGAAAAAGGTATATGTTCAAATAAAAACTACAAAGAAGCTATCTGTGAAACTTCTTACAGTTCTGTGCATTCAACTAACAGGGTTCAACCTTACTTTTGATTGAGCAGTTCTGAAACCCCCTTTCTGTAGAAAATGCAAGTGGACATTCAGGGCGCTAAGAGGCCTATGGTGGAAAAAGGAATACCTTCAAATAAAAACTACACAGAAGCAATCTGTGAAACTTCTTACGGTTCTTTACTTTAAACTAACACAGTTGAACCTTAATTTTGATTGAACAGTTCTGAAACACTCTTTCTGAAGAAAATGCATGTGGACATTCATGGCGCTAAGAGGCCTATAGTGGAAAAGGGAATATCTTCAAACAAAAACTACAAAGAAGCAATCTGTGAAACTTCTTTCTGTTCTGTGCATTCAACTAACAGTGTTGAACCTTAGTTTTGATTGAGTAGTTCTGAAACACTCTTTCTGTAGAAAATAAAAGTGGACATTCGCGGCGCTACGAGGCCTATAGTGGAAAAAGGAATAAGTTCAAATAAAAACTACACAGAAGATATCTCTTAAACTTCTCTCTGTTCTCTGCATTCAACTAACAGAGTTGTAACTTAGTTTTGATTGAGCAGTTCTGAAACACTCTTTCTGTAGGAAATGCAAGTGGACATTCATGGCGCTAAGAGGCCCATAGTAGAAAAAGGAATATCTTCAAACAAAAACTACACAGAAGCAATCAGTGAAACTTCTTACGGTTCTGTTCTTTAAACTAACACAGTTGAACCTTAATTTTGATTGAAGAGTTCTGAAACACTCCTTCTGTAGAAAATACAAGTGGACATTCATGGCGCTAAGAGGCCTATAGTGGAAAAGGGAATATCTTCAAACAAAAACTACAAAGAAGCAATCTGTGAAACTTCTTCCTGTTCTATGCATTCAACTAACAGAGTTGAACCTTAGTTTTGATTGAGCAGTTCTGAAACACTCTTTCTGCAGAAAACACAAGTGGACATTCAGGGCGCTAAGAGGCCTATAGTGGAAAAAGGAATAAGTTCTAATAAAAACTACACAGAAAATATCTGTGAAACTTCTCTCTGTTCTGTGCATTCAACTAACCGAGCTGAACCTTAGTTTTGATTGAGTAGTTCTGAAACACTCTTCCTGTAGAAAATGCAAGTGGCCATTCATGGCGCTAAGTGGCCCATAGTAGAAAAGGGAATATCTTCAAAAAAGAACTAAATAGAAGCAATCTGTGAAACTTCTTTCTGTTCTCTGCATTCAACTAACAGAGTTGAACCTTACTTTTGATTGAGCAGTTCTGAAACACTCTTTCTGTAGAAAATGCAAGTGTACATTCGGGGCGCTAAGAGGCCTACAGCGGAAAAAGTAATATCTTCAAATAAAAACTACACAGAAGCATTCTGAGAAACTTCTTTCTCTTCTGTGCATTCAACTAACAGAGTTTAACCTTACTTTTGGTTGAGCACTTCTGAAACACTCTTTCTGTAGAAAATGCAATTGGACATTCAGGGCGCTAAGAGTCCTATAGTGGAAAAGGAATATTTTCAAATAAAAACTGCACAGAAGAAATCTGTGAAACTTCTTACTGTTCTGTTCATTCAACTAACAGAGTTGAACCTCAGTTTTGATTGAGCAGTTCTGAAACACTCTTTCTGTAGAAAATACAAGTGGACATTCAGGGCGCTAAGAGGCCTATAGTGGAAAAAGTAAAAAGTTCACATAAAAATTACACTGAATCTATCTGTGAAACTTCTCTCTGTTCTGTGCATTCAACTAACGGAGTTAACCTTACTTTTGATTGAGAAGTTCTGAAACACTCTTTCTGTAGAAAATGCAAGTGGACCTTCCGAGCGCTAAGAGGCCTATAGCGGAAAAAGTAATACCTTCAAATAAAAACTACACAGAAGCATTCTGTGAAACTTCTTTCTGTTCTTTGCATTCATCTAATAGATTTGAACCATCCTTTAGATTGAGCACTTCTGAAACACCCTTTCTATAGAAAATGCAATTGGACATTCAGGGAGCTAAGAGGCCTATAGTGGAAAAAGGAATATTTTCAAATTAAAACTGCACAGAAGCAATCTGCGAAACTACTTACTGTTCTGTGCATTCAACTAACATAGTTGAACGGTAGTTTTTATTGAGCAGTTCTGAAACACTCTTTCTGTAGAAAATGCAAGTGGACATTCAGGGCGCTGAGAGGCCTAGAGTGGGAAAAGGAATATCTTCAATTAAAAACCACACAGAAGCAATCTGTGAAATTCTTACTGTTCTGTGCATTCAACTAACAGAGTTGAACCTTAGTTATTATTGAGCAGTTCTGAAACACTTTTTCTGTAGAAAATGCAAGTGAAGATTCAGGGCGCTAAGAGGCCTATAGCGGAAAAATGAATCTGTTCAAATAAAAACTACACAGAAGCAATCTGTGAAACTTCTTACTGTTCTGTGCATTCAACTAACAGAGTTGAACCTTAGTTTATATTGAGCAGTTATGAAACAGTCTTTCTGCAGAAAATGCAAATGAACATTCAGGGCGCTAAGAGGCCTATAGTTGAAAAAGGTATATGTTCATATAAAAAATACAAAGAAGCTATCTGTGAAGCTACTTACAGTTCTGTGCATTCAACTAACAGAGTTCAACCTTACTTTTGATTGAGCAGTTCTGAAACACACTTTCTGTAGAAAATGCAAGTGGACATTCAGGGCGCTAAGAGGCCTATGGTGGAAAAAGGAATACCTTCAAATAAAAAATACACAGAAGCAATCTGTGAAACTTCTTACGGTTCTGTTGTTTACACTAACAGAGTTGAACCTTAATTTTGATTGAACAGTTCTGAAACACTCTTTCTGTAGAAATGGAAGTGGACATTCTAGGGTCTAAGAGGCCTATAGTGGAAAAGGGAATATCTACAAACAAAAACTACAAAGAAGCAATCTGTGAAACTTCTTTCTGTTCTGTGCATTCAATTAACAGAGTTGAATCTTAGTTTTGATTGAGCAGTTCTGAAACACTCTTTCTGCAGAAAACACAAGTGGATATTCAGGGCGCTAAGAGGCCTATAGTGGAAAATGGAATAAGTTCAAATAAAAACTACACAGAAGATATCTTTGAAACTTCTCTCTGTTCTGTGCATTCAAGTAACAGAGTTGAACCTTAGTTTTGATTGAGTAGTTCTGAAACACTCTTTCTGTAGAAAATGCAATTGGACATTCAGGGCGCTAAGTGGCCTATAGTGGAAAAGTAATATTTTCAAATGAAAACTGCACAGAAGAAATCTGTGAAACTTCTTACTGTTCTGTGCATTCAACTTACAGAGTTGAACCTCAGTTTTGATTGAGAAGTTCTGAAACACTCTTTCTGTAGAAAATACAAGTGGAAATTCAGGGCGATAAGAGGTCTATAGTGGAAAAAGGAAAAAGTTCACATAAAAACTACACAGAAGCTATCTGTGAAACTTCTCTCTGTTCTGTGCATTCAACTAACGGAGTTGAACCTTACTTTTCATTGAGAAGTTCTGAAACACTCTTTCTGTAGAAAATGAAAGTGGAACTTCGGAGCGCTAAGAGGCCTATAGCGGAAAAAGTAATAACTTCAAATGCAAACTACACAGAAGCATTCTGTGAAACTTCTTTCTGTTCTTTGCATTCATCTAACAGAGTTGAACCTTACTTTTGATTGAGCACTTCTGAAACACCCTTTCTATAGAAAATGCAATTGGACATTCAGGGAACTAAGAGACCTATATTGGAAAAAGGAATATTTTCAAATAAAAACTGCACAGAAGCAATCTGCGAAACTTCTTACTGTTCTGTGCATTCAACTAACAGAGTTGAACCTTAGTTATTATTGAGCAGTTCTGAAACACTCTTTCTGTAGAAAATGCAAGTGAACATTCAGGGCGCTAAGAGCCCTATAGCGGAAAAATGAATATGTTCAAATAAAAACTACACAGAAGCAATCTGTGAAACTTCTTACTGTTCTGTGCATTCAACTAACAGAGTTGAACCTTAGTTATTATTGAGCAGTTATGAAACACTCTTTCTGCAGAAAATGCAAGTGAACATTCAGGGCGCTAAGAGGCTTATAGTTGAAAAAGGTATATGTTCAAATAAAAACTACAAAGAAGCTATCTGTGAAACTTCTTACAGTTCTGTGCATTCAACTAACAGAGTTCAACCTTACTTTTGATTGAGCGGTTCTGAATCACCCTTTCTGTAGAAAATGCAAGTGGACATTCAGGGCGCTAAGTGGCCTATGGTGGAAAAAGTAATACCTTCTAATAAAAACTACACAGAAGCAATCTGTGAAACTTCTTACGCTTCTGTTCTTTAAACTAACACAGTTGAACTTTAATTTTGATTGAACAGTTCTGAAACACTCTTTCTGTAGAAAATACAAGTGGACATTCATGGTGCTAAGAGGCCTATAGTGGAAAAGGGAATATCTTCAAACAAAAACTACAAAGAAGCAATCTGTGAAACTTCTTTCTGTTCTATGCATTCAACAAACAGAGTTCAACCTTAGTTTTGATTGAGCAGTTCTGAAACACTCTTTCAGTAGATAATACAAGTGGACATTCAGGGTGCTAAGAGGACTATAGTGGAAAAAGGAAAAAGTTCACATAAAAACTACACAGAAACTATCTGTGAAACTTCTCTCTGTTCTGTGCATTCAACTAACGGAGTTGAACCTTACTTTTGATTGAGAAGTTCTGAAACACTCTTTCTGTAGAAAATGCAAGTGGACCTTCGAAGCGCTAAGAGGCCTAGAGCGGAAAAAGTAATACCTTCAAATACAAACTACACAGAAGCATTCTGTGAAACTTCTTTCTGTTCTTTGCATTCATCTAATAGATTTAAACCTTAGTTTTGATTGAGCACTTCTGAAACACCCTTTCTATAAAACATGCAATTGGACATTCAGGGAGCTAAGAGGCCTATAGTGGAAAAAGGAATATTTTCAAATAAAAACTGAACAGAAGCAATCTGCGAAACTTCTTACTGTTCTGTGCATTCAACTAGCATAGTTGAACGGTAGTTTATATTGAGCAGTTCTGAAACACTCTTTCTGTAGAAAATGCAAGTGGACATTCATGGCGCTGAGAGGCCTATAGTGGAAAAGGGAATATCTTCAAATAAAAACTACAAAGAAGCAATCTGTGAAACATCTTTCTGTTCTGTGCATTCAACTAACAGAGTTGAACCTTAGTTTTGATTGAGCAGTTCTGATACACTCTTTCTGTAGAAAATACAAGTGGACATTCAGGGCGCTAAGAGGCCTATAGCGGAAAAAGGAATAAGTTCAAACAAAAACTACACAGAAGATATCTGTGAAACTTCCCTCTGTTCTGTGCATTCAACTAACAGAGTTGAACCTTAGTTTTGATTGAGCAGTTCTGAAACAGTTTTTCTGTGGGAAATGCAAGTGGACATTCATGGCGCTAAGAGGCCCATAGTAGAAAAAGGAATACCTTCAAACAAAAACTACACAGAAGCAATCTGTGAAACTTCTTTCTGTTCTGTGCATTCAGCTAACATGGTTGAACCTTACTTTTGATTGAGCAGTTCTGAAACACACTTTCTGTGGAAAATGCAAGTGGACCATCGGAGCGCTAAGAGGCCTTTAGCGGAAAAAGTAATATCTTCAAATAAAAACTACAAAGAAGCATTCTGTGAAACTTCTTTCTGTTATTTGCATTCATTTAACAGAGTTGAACCTTACTTTTGATTGAGCACTTCTGAAACACCCTTTCTATAGAAAATGCAATTGGACATTCAGGGAGCAAAGAGGCCTATAGCGGAAAAAGTAATATTTTCAAATAAAAACTGCACAGAAGCAATCTGCGAAACTTCTTACTGTTCTGTGCATTCAACTAACTTATTGAACGGTATTTTTTATTGAGCCTTTCTGAAACACACTTTCTGTTGTAAATGAAATTGGACATTCAGGGCGCTGAGAGGCCTATAGTGGGAAAAGGAATATCTTCAAATAAAAACCACACAGAAGCAAACTGTGAAACTACTAAATGTTCTGTGCATTCAACTAACATAGTTGAACCTTAGTTATTATTGAGGAGTTCTGAAACACGCTTTCTGTAGAAAATGCAAGTGAACATTCAGGGCGCTAAGAGGCCTATAGCGGAAAAATGAATATGTTCAAATAAAAACTACACAGAAGCAATCTGTGAAACTTCTTACTGTTCTGTGCTTTAAACTAACAGTGTTGAACCTTAGTTTATATTGAGCAGTTATGAAACACTCTTTCTGCAGAAAATGCAAGTGAACATTCAGGGCGCTAAGAGGCCTATAGTTGAAAAAGTTATGTTCAAATAAAAAGTACAAAGAAGCTATCTGTGAAACTTCATACAGTTCTGTGCATTCAACTAACAGAGTTCAACCTTACTTTTGATTGAGCAGTTCTGAAATACCCTTTCTGTAGAAAATGCAAGTGGACATTCAGGGCGCTAAGAGGCCTATGGTGGAAAAAGGAATACCTTCAAATAAAAACTACACAGAAGCAATCTGTGAAACTTCTTACGGTTCTGTTCTTTAAACTAACACATTTGAACCTTAATTTTGATTGAACAGTTGTGAAACACTCTTTCTGTAGTAAATGCAAGTGGACATTCATGGCGCTAAGAGGCCTATAGTGGAAAAGGGAATATCTTAAAAGAAAAACTACAAAGAAGCAATCTGTGAAACTTCTTTCTGTTCTATGCATTCAACTAACAGAGTTGAACCTTAGTTTTGATTGAGCAGTTCTGAAACACTCTTTCTGCAGAAAACACAAGTGGACATTCAGGGCGCTAAGAGGCCTATAGTGGAAAAAGGAATAAGTTCTAATAAAAACTACACAGAATATATCTGTGAAACTTCTCTCTGTTCTGTGCATTCAACTAACCGAGCTGAACCTCAGTTTTGATTGAGTAGTTCTGAAACACTCTTCCTGTAGAAAATGCAAGTGGACAATTTTGGGGCTAAGTGGCCCATAGTAGAAAAGGGAATATCTTCAAAAAAAAACTAAACAGAAGCAATCTGTGAAACTACTTTCTGTTCTCTGCATTCAACTAACAGAGTTGAACCTTACTTTTGATTTGAGCAGTTCTGAAACACTCTTTCTGTAGAAAATGCAAGTGTACCTTCGGGTCGCTAAGAGGCCTACAGCGGAAAAAGTAATATCTTCAAATAAAAACTACACAGAAGCATTCTGAGAAACTTCTTTCTCTTCTGTGCATTCAACTAACAGAGTTTAACCTTACTTTTGGTTGAGCACTTCTGAAACACTCTTTCTGTAGAAAATGCAATTGGACATTCAGGGCGCTAAG
The DNA here is from genome assembly GCF_006542625.1 of Nomascus leucogenys. Taxonomy (NCBI): domain Eukaryota; kingdom Metazoa; phylum Chordata; class Mammalia; order Primates; family Hylobatidae; genus Nomascus; species Nomascus leucogenys. The sequence continues at coordinate 14,959 of NW_022097291.1, forward strand.
AGGCCTATAGTGGAAAAGGAATATATTCAAATAAAAACTGCACAGAAGAAATCTGTGAAACTTCTTACTGTTCTGTTCATTCAACTAACAGAGTTGAACCTCAGTTTTGATTGAGCAGTTCTGAAACACTCTTTCTGTAGAAAATACTAGTGGACATTCAGGGCGCTAAGAGGCCTATAGTGGAAAAATTAAAAAGTTCACATAAAAACTACACTGAATCTATCTGTGAAAATTCTCTCTGTTCTGTGCATTCAACTAACGGAGTTAAACTTACTTTTGATTGAGAAGTTCTGAAACACTCTTTCTGTAGAAAATGCAAGTGGACCTTCCGAGCGCTAAGAGGCCTATAGCGGAAAAAGTAATACCTTCAAATAAAAACTACACAGAAGCATTCTGTGAAACTTCTTTCTGTTCTATGCATTCAACAAACAGAGTTCAACCTTAGTATTTATTGAGCAGTTCTGATACACTCTTTCTGCAGAAAACACAAGTGGACATTCAGGGCGCTAACAGGCCTATAGTGGAAAAAGGAATAAGTTCAAATAAAAACTACACAGAAGATATCTGTGAAACTTCTCTCTGTTCTGTGCATTCAACTTACAGAGTTGAACCTTAGTTTTGATTGAGTAGTCCTGAAAAACTCTTTCTGTAGAAAATGCAAGTGGACATTCATGACGCTAAGTGGCCCATAGTAGAAAAAGGAATAACTTCAAACAAAAACTACACAGAAGCAATCTGTGAAACTTCTTTCTGTTCTGTGCATTCAACTAACAGAGTTGAACCTTACTTTTGATTGAGCAGTTCTGAAACACTCTTTCTTTAGAAAATGTAAGTGGACCTTCGGAACGCTAAGAGGCCTATAGCGGAAAAAGTAATATCTTCAAATAAAAACTACACAGAAGCATTCTGTGAAACTTCTTTCTGTTCTGTGCATTCAACTAACAGAGTTTAACCTTACTTTTGATTGAGCAGTTCTGAAACACTCTTTCTGTAGAAAATGCAATTGGACATTCAGGGCGCTAAGAGGCCTACAGTGGAAAAGGAGTATTTTGAAATTAAAACTGCACAGAAGAAATCTGTGAAACTTCTTACTGTTCTTTGCATTCAACTAACAGAGTTGAACCACAGTTTTGATTCAGCAGTTCTGAAACACTCTTTGTTTAGAAAATACAAGTGGACATTCAGGGCGCTAAGAGGACTATAGTGGAAAAAGTTAAAAGTTCAAATAAAAACTACACAGAAGCTATCTGTGAAACTTCTCTCTGTTCTGTGCATTCAACTAACGGAGTTGAACCTTACCTTGATTGAAAAGTTCTGAAACACTCTTTCTGTAGGAAATGCAAGTGGACCATCGGAGCGCTAAGAGGCCTATAGCGGAAAAAGTAATACCTTCAAATACAAACTACACAAAAGCATTCTGTGAAACTTCTTTCTGTTCTTTGCATTCATCTAACAGAGTTGAACCTTACTTTTGATTGAGTACTTCTGAAACATCCTTTCTATATAAAATGCAACTGGACATTCAGGGAGCTAAGGGGCCTATAGTGGAAAAAGGAATATTTTCAAATAAAAACTGCACAGAAGCAATCTGCGAAACTTCATACTGTTCTGTGCATTCAACTAACATTGTTGAACGGTAGTTTTTACTGAGCAGTTTTGAAACACTCTTTCTGTAGAAAATGCAAGTGGACATTCAGGGCGCTGAGAGGGCTATAGTGGGAAAAGGAATATCTTCAAATAAAAACCACACAGAAGCAATCTGTGAAACTTCTTACATTTCTGTTCTTTAAACTAACACTGTTGAACCTTAATTTTGTTTGAACAGTTCTGAATCACTCTTTCTGTAGTAAATGCAAGTGGACATTCATGGCGCTAAGGGGCCAATAGTGGAAAAAGGAATAAGTTCAAATAAAAACTACACAGAAGATATCTGTGAAACTTCTCTCTATTCTGTGCATTCAACTAACGGAGTTGAACCTTACTTTTGGTTGAGAAGTTCTGAAACACTGTTTCTGTAGGAAATGCAAGTGATCATTCAGGGCGCTAAGAGGCCTATAGTGGAAAAATGAATATGTTCTATTAAAAACTACACAGAAGCAATCTGTGAAACTTCTTACTGTTCTGTGCATTCAACTAACAGAGTTGAACCATAGTTTATATTCAGCAGTTATGAAACACTCTTTCTGCAGAAAATGCAAGTGAACATTCAGGGCGCTAAGAGGCCTATAGTTGAAAAAGATATATGTTCAAATAAAAACTACAAAGAATCTATCTGTGAAACTTCTTACAGTTCTGTGCATTCAACTAACAGATTTCAACCTTAATTTGATTGAGCAGTTCTGAAACACCCTTTCGGTAGAAAATGCAAGTGGACATTCATGGCGCTAAGAGGCCTATGGTGGAAAAAGTAATACCTTCAAATAAAAACTACACAGAAGCAATCTGTGAAACTTCTGGCGGTTCTGTTCTTTAAACTAACACAGTTGAACCTTAATTTTGATTGAACAGTTCTGAAACACTCTTTCTGTAGTAAATGCAAGTGGACATTCTTGGCGCTAAGGGGCCTATAGTGGAAAAGGGAATATCTTCAAACAAAAACTACAAAGAAGAAATCTGTGAAACTACTTTCTGTTCTGTGCATTCAACTAACAGATTTGAACCTTAGTTTTGATTGAGCAGTTCTGACACACTCTTTCTGAAGAAAATACAAGTGGACATTCAGGGCGCTAAGTGGCCTAGAGTGGAAAAAGGAATAAGTTCAAATAAAAACTACACAGAAGATATCAGTGAATCTTCTTTCTGTTCTGTGCATTCAACTAACAGAGTTGAACCTTACTTTGGATTGAGAAGTTCTGAAACACTCTTTCTGTAGGAAATGCAAGTGGACTTTCGGAGCGCTAAGAGGCCTATAGCGGAAAAACTAACACCTTCAAATACAAACTACACAGAAGCATTCTGTGAAACTGCTTTCTGTTCTTTGCATTCGTCTAACAGATTTGAACCTTACTTTAGATTGAGCACTTCTGAAACACCCTTTCTATAGAAAATGCAATTGGACATTCATGGAGCTAAGAGTCCTATAGTGGAAAAAGTAATATTTTCAAATGAAAACTGCACAGAAGCAATCTGCTAAAATTCTTACTGTTCTGTGCATTCAACTAATATAGTTGAACGGTAGTTTTTATTGAGCAGTTCTGAAACAATCTTTCTGTAGAAAATGCAAGTGGACATTCAGGGCGCTGAGAGGCCTATAGTGGGAAAAGGAATATCTTCAAATAAAAACCACACAGAAGTAATCTGTGAAACTTCTTACTGTTCTGTGCATTCAACTAACAGAGTTGAACCTTAGTTATTATTGAGCAGTTCTGAAACCCTCTTTCTGTAGAAAATGCAAGTGAACATTAAGGGCGCTAAGAGGCCTATAGCGGAAATATGAATATGTTCACATAAAAACTACACAGAAGCAATCTGTGAAACTTCTTACTGTTCTGTGCATTCAACTAACAGAGTTGAACCTTAGTTTATATTGAGCAGTTATGAAACACTCTTTCTGCAGAAAATGCAAGTGAAATTCAGGGCGCTAAGAGGCCTATAGTTGAAAAAGGTAAATGTTCAAATAAAAACTAGAAAGAAGCTATCTGTGAAACTTCTTACAGTTCTGTGCATTCAACTAACAGAGTTCAACCTTACTTTTGATTGAGCAGTTCTGAAACACCCTTTCTTTAGAAAATGCAAGTGGAGATTCTGGGCGATAAGAGGCCTATGGTGGAAAAAGGAATACCCTCAAATAAAAACTACACAGAAGGAATCTGTGAAACTTCTTACGGTTCTGTTCTTTAAACTAACACAGTTGAACCTTAATTTTGATTGAACAGTTCTGAAACATTCTTTCTGTAGAAAATGCAAGTGGACATTCATGGCGCTAAGAGGCCTATAGTGGAAAAGGGAATATATTCAACAAAAACTACAATCAAGCAATCTGTGAAACTTATTTCTGTTCTGTGCATTCAACTAACCTAGTTGAACCTTAGTTTTGATTGAGCAGTTCTGAAACACTCTTTCTGTAGAAAATACAAGTGGACATTCAGGGCGCTAAGAGGCCTATAGTGGGAAAAGGAATATCTTCAAATAAAAACCACACAGAAGCAATCTGTGAAACTTCTTACTGTTCTGTGCATTAAACTAACAGAGTTGAACCTTAGTTATTATTGAGCATTTCTGAAACACTCTTTCTGTAGAAAATGCAAGTGAACATTCAGGGCACTAAGAGGCCTATAGCGGAAAAATGAATAGGTTCAAATAAAAACTACACAGAAGCAATCTGTGAAACTTCTTACAGTTCTGTGCATTCAACTAACAGAGTTGAACCTTACTTTTGATTGTGCAGTTTTGAAACACACTTTCTGTAGAAAATGCAAGTGGACCTTCGAAGCGCTAAGAGGCCTACAGCGGAAAAAGAAATATCTTCAAATAAAAACTACACAGAAGCATTCTGTGAAACTTCTTTCTGTTCTTTGCATTCAACTAACAGAGTTTAACCTTAGTTTATATTGAGCAGTTATGAAACACTCTTTCTGCAGAAAATGCAAGTGAACATTCAGGGCACTAAGAGGCCTATAGTTGAAAAAGGTATATGTTCAAATAAAAACTACAAAGAAGCTATCTGTGAAACTTCTTACAGTTCTGTGCATTCAACTAACAGAGTTCAACCTTGCTTTTCATTGAGCAGTTCTGAAACACACTTTCTGTAGAAAATGCAACTGGACATTCAGGGCGCTAAGAGGCCTATTTGGAAAAAGGAATACCTTCAAATAAAAACTACACAGAAGCAATCTGTGAAACTTCTTACGGTTCTGTTCTTTAAACTAACACAGTTTAACCTTACTTTTGATTGAGCAGTTCTGAAACACTCTTTCTGTAGAAAATGCAATTGGACATTCAGGACGCTAAGAGGCCTATAGTGGAAAAGGAATATGTTCAAATAAAAACTGCACATAAGAAATCTGTGAAACTTCTTACTGTTCTGTGCATTCAACTAACAGAGTTGAACCTCAGTTTTGATTGAGCAGTTCTGAAACACTCTTTCTGTAGAAAATACAAGTGGACATTCAGAGCGCTAAGAGGACTATAGTGGAAAAAGGAAAATGTTCACATAAAAACTACACAGAAGCTATCTGTGAAACTTCTCTCTGTTCTGTGCATTCAACTAACGGAGTTGAACCTTACATTTGATGGAGAAGTTCTGAAACACTCTTTCTGTAGAAAATGCAAGTGGACCTTCTGAGCGCTAAGAGGCCTATAGCGGAAAAAGTAATACCTTCAAATACAAACTACACAGAAGCATTCTGTGAAACTTCTTTCTGTTCTTTGCATTCATCTAACAGAGTTGAACCTTACTTTTGATTGAGCACTTCTGAAACACCCTTTCTATAGAAAATGCAATTGGACATTCAGGGAGCTAAGAGGCCTATAGTGGAAAAAGTAATATTTTCAAATAAAAATGCACAGAAGCAATCTGCGAAACTTCGTACTGCTCAGTGCATTCAACTAACATAGTTGAACGGTAGTTTTTATTGGCAGTTCTGAAACACTCTTTCTGTAGAAAATGCAAGTGGACATTCACGGCGCTGAGAGGCCTATAGTGGGAAAAGGAATATCTTCAAATAAAAACCACACAAAAGCAATCTGGGAAACTTCTTACTGTTCTGCGCATTCAACTAACAGAGTTGAACCTTAGTTATTATTGAGCAGTTCTGAAACACACTTTCTGTAGAAAATGCAAGTGAACAATCAGGGCGCTAAGAGGCCTATAGCGGAAAAATGAATATGTTCAAATAAAAACTACACAGAAGCAATCTGTGAAACTTCTTGCTGTTCTGTGCTTTCAACTAACAGAGTTGAACCTTAATTTATATTGAGCAGTTATGAAACACTCTTTCTGCAGAAAATGCAAGTGAACATTCAGGGCGCTAAGAGGCCTATAGTTGAAAAAGGAATATCTTCAAATAAAAACAACACAGAAGCAATCTGTGAAAATTCTTACTGTTCTGTGCATTCAACTAACAGAGTTGAACCTTAGTTTATATTGAGCAGTTATGAAACACTCTTTCTGCAGAAAATGAAAGGGAACATTCAGGGCACTTAGAGGCCAGTAGTTTAAAAACATATATGTTCAAATAAAAACTACAAAGAAGCTATCTGTGAAACTTCTTACAGTTCTGTGCATTCAACTAACAGAGTTGAACCTTACTTTTGATTGAGCAGTTCTGAAACACTCTTTCTGTAGAAAATGCAATTGGACATTCATGGCGCTAAGAGGCCTATAGTGGAAAAGGGAATATCTTCAAACAAAAACTACAAAGAAGCAATCTGTGAAACTTCTTTCTGTTCTGTGCATTCAACTAACAGAGTTGAACCTTAATTATGATTGAGCAGTTCTGAAACACTCTTTCTGTAGAAAATACAAGTGGACATTCAGGGCACTAAGAGACCTTTAGTGGAAAAAGGAATAAGTTCAAATAAGAACTACACAGAAGATATCTGTGAAACTTCTCTCTGTTCTGTGCATTCAACTAACAGAGTTGAACCTTAGTTTTGATTGAGCAGTTCTGAAACACTCTTTCTGTAGAAAATGCAAGTGGACATTCATGGCGATAATAGGCTCATAGTAGAAAAAGGAATATCTTCAAACAAAAACTACACAGAAGCAATCTGTGAAACTTCTTCCTGTTCTGTGCATTCAACTAACAGAGATGAACCTTACTTTTGATTGAGCAGTTCTGAAACTCTCTTTCTGTAGAAAATGCAAGTGGAACTTCGGAGCGCTAAGAGGCCTATAGCGGAAAAAGAAATATCTTCAAATAAAAACTACGCAGAAGCTATCTGTGAAAATTCCCTCTGTTCTGTGCATTCAACTAACGGAGTTGAAACTTACTTTTGATTGAGAAGTTCTGAAACACTCTTTCTGTAGAAAATGGAAGTGGAACTTCGGAGCGCTAGAAGGCCTATAGCGGAAAAATAATACCTTCAAATACAAATTACACAGAAGGATTCTGTGAAACTTCTTTCTGTTCTTTGCATTCATCTAACAGAGTTGAACCTTACTCTTGATTGAGCACTTCTGAAACACCCTTTCTATAGAAAATGCAATTGGACATTCAGGGAGCTAAGAGGCCTATAGTGGAAAAAGTAAAATTTTAATAAAAACTGCACAGAAGCAATCTGCGAAACTTCTTACTGTTCTGTGCATTCAACTAACATAATTGAACGGTAGTTTTTATTGAGCAGTTCTGAAACACTCTTTCTGTAGAAAATGCATGTGGACATTCAGGGCGCTGAGAGGCGTATAGTGGGAAAAGGAATATCTTCAAATAAAAACCACACAGAAGCAATCTGTGAAACTTCTTACTGTTCTGTGCATTCAACTAACAGAGTTGAACCTTAGTTTTGATTGAGCAGTTCTGAAACACCCTTTCTGTAGAAAATGCAAGTGGACCTTCATGGCGCTAAGGGACCCATAGTAGAAAAAGGAATATCTTCAAACAAAAACTAAACAGAAGCAATCTGTGAAACTTCTTTCTGTTCTGTGCATTCAACTAACAGAGTTGAACCTTACTTTTGATTGAGCAGTTCTGAAACACTCTTTCTGTAGAAAATGCAAGTGGACCTTCATAGCGCTAAGAGGCCTATAGCGGAAAAAGTAATATCTTCAAATAAAAACTACACAGAAGCATTCTGTGAAGCTTCTTTCTGTTCTGTGCATTCAACTAACAGAGTTTAACCTTACTTTTGATTGAGCAGTTCTGAAACACTCTTTCTGTAGAAAATGCAATTGGACATTCAGGGGTCTAAGAGGCCTATAGTGGAAAAGGAATATTTTAAAATAAAAACTGCACAGAAGAATCTTTGAAACTTCTTACTGTTCTGTGCATTCAACTAACAGAGTTGAACGGTAGTTTTTATTGAGCAGTTCTGAAACACTCTTTCTGTAGAAAATGCAAGTGGACATTCAGGGCGCTGAGAGGCCTATAGTGGGAAAAGGAATATCTTCAAATAAAAACCACACAGAAGCAATCTGTGAAACTCCTTACTGTTCTGTGCATTCAACTAACCGAGTTGAACCTTAGTTATTATTGAGCAGTTCTGAAACACTCCTTCTGTAGAAAATGCAAGTGAACATTCAGGGCGCTAAGAGGCCATAGCGGAAACATGAATATGTTCAAATAAAAACTACACAGAAGCAATCTGTGAAATTCTTACTGTTCTGTGCATTCAACTAACAGAGTTGAACCTTAGTTTATATTGAGCAGTTATGAAACACTCTTTATGCAGAAAATGCAAGTGAACATTCAGGGCGCTAAGAGGCCTATAGTTGAAAAGGTATGTGTTCAAATAGAAACTACAAAGATGCTATCTGTGAAACTTCTTACAGTTCTGTGCATTGAACTAACAGAGTTCAACCTTACTTTTGATTGAGCAGTTCTGAAACACTCTTTCTGTAGAAAATGCAAGTGTACCTTCGGGTCGCTAAGAGGCCTACAGCGGAAAAAGTAATATCTTCAAATAAAACTACACAGAAGCATTCTGAGAAACTTCTTTCTCTTCTGTGCATTCAACTAACAGAGTTTAACCTTACTTTTGTTTGAGCACTTCTGAAACACTCTTTCTGTAGAAAATGCAATTGGACATTCAGGGCGCTAAGAGGCCTATAGTGGAAAAGGAATATTTTCAAATAAAAACTGCACAGAAGAAATCTGTGAAACTTCTTACTGTTCTGTTCATTCAACTAACAGAGTTGAACCTCAGTTTTGATTGAGCAGTTCTGAAACACTCTTTCTGTAGAAAATACTAGTGGACATTCAGGGCGCTAAGAGGCCTATAGTGGAAAAATTAAAAGTTCACATAAAAACTACACTGAATCTATCTGTGAAATTCTCTCTGTTCTGTGCATTCAACTAACGGAGTTAAACTTACTTTTGATTGAGAAGTTCTGAAACACTCTTTCTGTAGAAAATGCAAGTGGACCTTCCGAGCGCTAAGAGGCCTATAGCGGAAAAAGTAATACCTTCAAATAAAAACTACACAGAAGCATTCTGTGAAACTTCTTTCTGTTCTATGCATTCAACAAACAGAGTTCAACCTTAGTATTTATTGAGCAGTTCTGATACACTCTTTCTGCAGAAAACACAAGTGGACATTCAGGGCGCTAACAGGCCTATAGTGGAAAAAGGAATAAGTTCAAATAAAAACTACACAGAAGATATCTGTGAAACTTCTCTCTGTTCTGTGCATTCAACTTACAGAGTTGAACCTTAGTTTTGATTGAGTAGTCCTGAAAACTCTTTCTGTAGAAAATGCAAGTGGACATTCATGGCGCTAAGTGGCCATAGTAGAAAAAGGAATAACTTCAAACAAAAACTACACAGAAGCAATCTGTGAAACTTCTTTCTGTTCTGTGCATTCAACTAACAGAGTTGAACCTTACTTTTGATTGAGCAGTTCTGAAACACTCTTTCTTTAGAAAATGTAAGTGGACCTTCGGAGCGCTAAGAGGCCTATAGCGGAAAAAGTAATATCTTCAAATAAAAACTACACAGAAGCATTCTGTGAAACTTCTTTCTGTTTTGTGCATTCAACTAACAGAGTTTAACCTTACTTTTGATTGAGCAGTTCTGAAACACTCTTTCTGTAGAAAATGCAATTGGACATTCAGGGCGCTAAGAGGCCTAAGTGGAAAAGGAGTATTTTAAATTAAAACTGCACAGAAGAAATCTGTGAAACTTCTTACTGTTCTTTGCATTCAACTAACAGAGTTGAACCTCAGTTTTGATTCAGCAGTTCTGAAACCTCTTTGTTAGAAAATACAAGTGGACATTCAGGGCGCTAAGAGGACTATAGTGGAAAAAGTAAAAGTTCACATAAAAACTACACAGAAGCTATCTGTGAAACTTCTCTCTGTTCTGTGCATTCAACTAACGGAGTTGAACCTTACCTTGATTGAAAAGTTCTGAAACACTCTTTCTGTAGGAAATGCAAGTGGACCATCGGAGCGCTAAGAGGCCTATAGCGGAAAAAGTAATACCTTCAAATACAAACTACACAAAAGCATTCTGTGAAACTTCTTTCTGTTCTTTGCATTCATCTAACAGAGTTGAACCTTACTTTTGATTGAGCAGTTCTGAAACACTCTTTCTGTAGAAAATGCAAGTGGACTTCATAGCGCTAAGAGCCTATAGCGGAAAAAGTAATATCTTCAAATAAAAACTACACAGAAGCATTCTGTGAAACTTCTTTCTGTTCTGTGCATTCAACTAACAGAGTTTAACCTTACTTTTGATTGAGCAGTTCTGAAACACTCTTTCTGTAGAAAATGCAATTGGACATTCAGGGGTCTAAGAGGCCTATAGTGGAAAAGGAATATTTTAAAATAAAAACTGCACAGAAGAAATCTTTGAAACTTCTTACTGTTCTGTGCATTCAACTAACAGAGTTGAACGGTAGTTTTTATTGAGCAGTTCTGAAACACTCTTTCTGTAGAAAATGCAAGTGGACATTCAGGGCGCTAAGAGGCCTATAGTGGAAAAGGAATATCTTCAAATAAAAACCACACAGAAGCAATCTGTGAAACTCCTTACTGTTCTGTGCATTCAACTAACAGAGTTGAACCTTAGTTATTATTGAGCAGTTCTGAAACACTCTTCTGTAGAAAATGCAAGTGAACATTCAGGGCGCTAAGAGGCCATAGCGGAAACATGAATATGTTCAAATAAAAACTACACAGAAGCAATCTGTGAAATTCTTACTGTTCTGTGCATTCAACTAACAGAGTTGAACCTTAGTTTATATTGAGCAGTTATGAAACACTCTTTATGCAGAAAATGCAAGTGAACATTCAGGGCGCTAAGAGGCCTATAGTTGAAAAAGGTATGTGTTCAAATAGAAACTACAAAGATGCTATCTGTGAAACTTCTTACTGTTCTGTGCATTGAACTAACAGAGTTCAACCTTACTTTTGATTGAGCAGTTCTGAAACACTCTTTCTGTAGAAAATGCAAGTGTACCTTCGGGTCGCTAAGAGGCCTACAGCGGAAAAAGTAATATCTTCAAATAAAAACTACACAGAAGCATTCTGAGAAACTTCTTTCTCTTCTGTGCATTCAACTAACAGAGTTTAACCTTACTTTTGATTGAGCACTTCTGAAACACTCTTTCTGTAGAAAATGCAATTGGACATTCAGGGCGCTAAGAGGCCTATAGTGGAAAAGGAATATTTTCAAATAAAACTGCACAGAAGAAATCTGTGAAACTTCTTACTGTTCTGTTCATTCAACTAACAGAGTTGAACCTCAGTTTTGATTGAGCAGTTCTGAAACACTCTTTCTGTAGAAAATACAAGTGGACATTCAGGGCGCTAAGAGGACTATAGTGGAAAAATTAAAAAGTTCACATAAAAACTACACTGAACTATCTGTGAAATTCTCTCTGTTCTGTGCATTCAACTAACGGAGTTAAACCTTACTTTTGATTGAGAAGTTCTGAAACACTCTTTCTGTAGAAAATGCAAGTGGACCTTCTGAGCGCTAAGAGGCCTATAGCGGAAAAAGTAATACCTTCAAATAAAAACTACACAGAAGCATTCTGTGAAACTTCTTTCTGTTCTTGCATTCAACAAACAGAGTTCAACCTTAGTATTTATTGAGCAGTTCTGAACACTCTTTCTGCAGAAAAGCAAGTGGACATTCAGGGCGCTAAAGGCCTATAGTGGAAAAGGAATAGTTCAAATAAAAACTACACAGAAGATATCTGTGAAACTTCTCTCTGTTCTGTGCATTCAACTACAGAGTTGAACCTTAGTTTTGATTGAGTAGTTCTGAAAACTCTTTCTGTAGAAAATGCAAGTGGACATTCATGGCGCTAAGGGCCATAGTAGAAAAAGGAATAACTTCAAACAAAAACTACACAGAAGCAATCTGTGAAACTTCTTTCTGTTCTGTGCATTCAACTAACAGAGTTGAACCTTACTTTTGATTGAGCAGTTCTGAAACACTCTTTCTGTAGAAAATGCAAGTGGACCTTCGGAGCGCTAAGAGGCCTATAGCGGAAAAAGTAATATCTTCAAATAAAAACTACACAGAAGCATTCTGTGAAACTTCTTTCTGTTCTGTGCATTCAACTAACAGAGTTTAACCTTACTTTTGATTGAGCAGTTCTGAAACCTCTTTCTGTAGAAAATGCAATTGGACATTCAGGGCGCTAAGAGGCCTATAGTGGAAAAGGATATTTTCAAATAAAACTGCACAGAAGAAATCTGTGAAACTTCTTACTGTTCTGTGCATTCAACTAACAGAGTTGAACCTCAGTTTTGATTGAGCAGTTCTGAAACACTCTTTCTGTAGAAAATACAAGTGGACATTCAGGGCGCTAAGAGGACTATAGTGGAAAAAGGAAAAGTTCACATAAAAACTACACAGAAGCTATCTGTGAAACTTCTCTCTGTTCTGTGCATTCAACTAACGGAGTTGAACCTTACTTTGATTGAGAAGTTCTGAAACACTCTTTCTGTAGAAAATGCAAGTGGACCATCGGAGCGCTAAGAGGCCTATAGCGGAAAAAGTAATACCTTCAAATACAAACTACACAAAGCATTCTGTGAAACTTCTTTCTGTTCTTTGCATTCATCTAACAGAGTTGAACCTTACTTTTGATTGAGCACTTCTGAAACACCCTTTCTATAGAAAATGCAATTGGACATTCAGGGAGCTAAGGGCCTATAGTGGAAAAAGGAATATTTTCAAATAAAAACTGCACAGAAGCAATCTGCGAAACTTCTTACTGTTCTGTGCATTCAACTAACATTGTTGAACGGTAGTTTTTATTGAGCAGTTCTGAAACACTCTTTCTGTAGAAAATGCAAGTGGACATTCAGGGCGCTGAGAGGCTATAGTGGGAAAAGGAATATCTTCAAATAAAAACCACACAGAAGCAATCTGTGAAACTTCTTACTTTCTGTTCTTTAAACTAACACGTTGAACCTTAATTTGTTGAACAGTTCTGAACACTCTTCTGTAGAAAATGCAAGTGGACATTCAGGCGCTAAGGCCAATAGTGGAAAAAGAATAAGTTCAAAAAAAACTACAAGAAGAATCTGTGAAACTTCTTCTGTGCATTCAACTAACGGAGTTGAACCTTATTTTTTGAGAGTTCTGAAACACTTTTCTGTAGGAAATGCAAGTGACATTCAGGGCGCTAAGAGCCTATAGTGGAAAAATGAATATGTTCATAAAAACTACACAGAAGCAATCTGTGAAACTTCTTACTGTTCTGTGCATTCAACTAACAGAGTTGAACCATAGTTTATATTAGCAGTTATGAAACACTCTTTCTGCAGAAAATGCAAGTGAACATTCAGGGCGCTAAGAGGCCTATAGTTGAAAAAGGATATATGTTCAAATAAAAACTACAAAGAACTATCTGTGAAACTTCTTACAGTTCTGTGCATTCAACTAACAGATTCAACCTTAATTTGATTGAGCAGTTCTGAAACACCCTTTCTGTAGAAAATGCAAGTGGACATTCATGGCGCTAAGAGGCCTATGGTGGAAAAAGAATACCTTCAAATAAAAACTACACAGAAGCAATCTGTGAAACTTCTCGGTTCTGTTCTTTAAACTAACACAGTTGAACCTTAATTTTGATTGAACAGTTCTGAAACACTCTTTCTGTAGTAAATGCAAGTGGACATTCTGGCGCTAAGGGCCTATAGTGGAAAAGGAATATCTTCAAACAAAAACTACACAGAAGAATCTGTGAAACTCTTTCTGTTCTGTGCATTCAACTAACAGATTTGAACCTTAGTTTTGATTGAGCAGTTCTGAACACTCTTTCTGAAGAAAATACAAGTGGACATTCAGGGCGCTAAGTGCCTAGAGTGGAAAAAGGAATAAGTTCAAATAAAAACTACACAGAAGATATCTGTGAACTTCTTCTGTTCTGTGCATTCAACTAACGAGTTGAACCTTACTTTGGATTGAGAAGTTCTGAAACACTCTTTCTGTAGGAAATGCAAGTGGACTTCGGAGCGCTAAGAGGCCTATAGCGGAAAAATAATACCTTCAAATACAAACTCACAGAAGCATTCTGTGAAATCTTTCTGTTCTTTGCATTCTCTAACAGATTGAACCTTACTTTGATTGAGCACTTCTGAAACACCCTTTCTATAGAAAATGCAATTGGACATTCAGGAGCTAAGAGCCTATAGTGGAAAAAGAATATTTTCAAATAAAACTGCACAGAAGCAATCTGCGAAATTCTTACTGTTCTGTCATTCAACTAACATAGTTGAACGGTAGTTTTTATTGAGCAGTTCTGAAACATCTTTCTGTAGAAAATGCAAGTGGACATTCAGGGCGCTGAGAGGCCTATAGTGGGAAAAGGAATATCTTCAAATAAAAACCACACAGAAGAAATCTGTGAAACTTCTTACTGTTCTGTGCATTCAACTAACAGAGTTGAACCTTAGTTATTATTGAGCAGTTCTGAAACACTCTTTCTGTAGAAAATGCAAGTGAACATTAGGGCGCTAAGAGCCTATAGCGGAAAATGAATATGTTCACATAAAAACTACACAGAAGCAATCTGTGAAACTTTTACTGTTCTGTGCATTCAACTAACAGAGTTGAACCTTAGTTTATATTGAGCAGTTATGAAACACTCTTTCTGCAGAAAATGCAAGTGAACATTCAGGGCGCTAAGAGGCCTATAGTTGAAAAAGGTAATGTTCAAATAAAAACTAAAAGAAGCTATCTGTGAAACTTCTTACAGTTCTGTGCATTCAACTAACAGAGTTCAACCTTACTTTTGATTGAGCAGTTCTGAAACACCCTTTCTGTAGAAAATGCAAGTGGACATTCAGGGCGCTAAGAGGCCTATGGTGGAAAAAGGAATACCTTCAAATAAAAACTACACAGAAGAAATCTGTGAAACTTCTTACGGTTCTGTTCTTTAAACTAACACAGTTGAACCTTAATTTTGATTGAACAGTTCTGAAACATTCTTTCTGTAGAAAATGCAAGTGGACATTCATGGCGCTAAGAGGCCTATAGTGGAAAAGGAATATATTCAACAAAAACTACAATCAAGCAATCTGTGAAACTTCTTACTGTTCTGTGCATTCAACTAACCTAGTTGAACCTTAGTTTTGATTGAGCAGTTCTGAAACACTCTTTCTGTAGAAAATACAAGTGGACATTCAGGGCGCTAAGAGGCCTATAGTGGGAAAAGGAATATCTTCAAATAAAACCACACAGAAGCAATCTGTGAAACTTCTTACTGTTTGTGCATTAAACTAACAGAGTTGAACCTTAGTTTTATTGAGCATTCTGAAACACTCTTTCTGTAGAAAATGCAAGTGAACATTCAGGGCACTAAGAGGCTATAGCGGAAAAATGAATAGGTTCAAATAAAAACTACACAGAAGCAATCTGTGAAACTTCTTACAGTTCTGTGCATTCAACTAACAGAGTTGAACCTTACTTTGATTGTGCAGTTTTGAAACACACTTTCTGTAGAAAATGCAAGTGGACCTTCGAAGCGCTAAGAGGCCTACAGCGGAAAAAGAAATATCTTCAAATAAAAACTACACAGAAGCATTCTGTGAAACTTCTTTCTGTTCTTGCATTCAACTAACAGAGTTGAACCTTAGTTTATATTGAGCATTATGAAACACTCTTTCTGCAGAAAATGCAAGTGAACATTCAGGGCACTAAGAGGCCTATAGTTGAAAAAGGTATATGTTCAAATAAAAACTACAAAGAAGCTATCTGTGAAACTTCTTACAGTTCTGTGCATTCAACTAACAGAGTTCAACCTTGCTTTTCATTGAGCAGTTCTGAAAACACTTTCTGTAGAAAATGCAACTGGACATTCAGGGTGCTAAGAGGCCTATTTGGAAAAAGGAATACCTTCAAATAAAAACTACACAGAAGCAATCTGTGAAACTTCTTACGGTTCTGTTCTTTAAACTAACACAGTTTAACCTTACTTTTGATTGAGCAGTTCTGAAACACTCTTTCTGTAGAAAATGCAATTGGACATTCAGGGCGCTAAGAGGCCTATAGTGGAAAAGGAATATTTTCAAATAAAAACTGCACATAAGAAATCTGTGAAACTTCTTACTGTTCTGTGCATTCAACTAACAGAGTTGCACCTCAGTTTTGATTGAGCAGTTCTGAAAACTCTTTCTGTAGAAAATACAAGTGGACATTCAGAGCGCTAAGAGGACTATAGTGGAAAAAGGAAAATGTTCACATAAAAACTACACAGAAGCTATCTGTGAAACTTCTCTCTGTTCTGTGCATTCAACTAACGAGTTGAACCTTACATTTGATGGAGAAGTTCTGAAACACTCTTTCTGTAGAAAATGCAAGTGGACATTCTGAGCGCTAAGAGGCCTTAGCGGAAAAAGTAATACCTTCAAATACAAACTACACAGAAGCATTCTGTGAAACTTCTTTCTGTTCTGCATTCACTAACAGAGTTGAACCTTACTTTTGATTGAGCACTTCTGAAACACCCTTTCTATAGAAAATGCAATTGGACATTCAGGGAGCTAAGAGGCCTGTAGTGGAAAAAGGAATATTTCAAATAAAAACTGCACAAAATCAATATGCGAAATTTCTTACTGTTCTGTGCATTCAACTAACAGAGTTGAACCTTAGTTTATATTGAGCAGTTATGATACACTCTTTCTGCAGAAAATGCAAGTGAACATTCAGGGCGCTAAGAGGCCTATAGTTGAAAAAGGTATATGTTCAAATAAAAACTACAAAGAATCTATCTGTGAAACTTCTTACAGTTCTGTGCATTCAACTAACAGAGTTCAACCTTACTTTTGATTGAGCAGTTCTGAAACACCCTTTCTGTAGAAAATGCAAGTGAACATTCAGGGCGCTAAGAGGCCTATGGTGGAAAAAGGAATACCTTCAAATAAAAACTACACAGAAGCAATCTGTGAAACTTCTTTCTGTTCTGTGCATTCAACTAACAGAGTTTAACCTTACTTTTGATTGAGCAGTTCTGAAACACTCTTCTGTAGAAAATGCAATTGGACATCAGGGCGCTAAGAGGCTATAGTGGAAAAGGAATATTTTCAAATAAAACTGCACAGAAGAAATCTGTGAAACTTCTTACTGTTCTGTGCATTCACTAACAGAGTTGAACCTCAGTTTTGATTGAGCAGTTCTGAAACACTCTTTCTGTAGAAAATGCAAGTGAACATTCAGGGCGCTAAGAGTACTATAGTGGAAAAAGGAAAAAGTTCAAATAAAAACTACACAGAAGCTATCTGTGAAACTTCTCTCTGTTCTGTGCATTCAACTAACGGATTTGAACCTTACTTTTGATTGAGAAGTTCTGAAACACTCTTTCTGTAGAAAATGCAAGTGGACTTCGGAGCGCTAAGAGGCCTACAGCGGAAAAAGTAATACCTTCAAATACAAACTTCACAGAAGCATTCTGTGAAAATTCTTTCTGTTCTTTGCATTCATCTAACAGAGTTGAACCTTACTTTTGATTGAGCACTTCTGAAACACCCTTTCTATAGAAATGCAATTGGACATTCAGGGAGCTAAGAGGCCTATAGTGGAAAAAGAATATTTTCAAATAAAAACTGCACAGAAGCAATCTGCGAAACTTCTTACTGTTCTGTTCATTCAACTAACATAGTTGAACGGTAGTTTTTATTGAGCAGTTCTGAAACACTCTTTCTGTAGAAAATGCAAGTGGACATTCAGGGCGCTGAGAGGCCTATAGTGGGAAAAGGAATATCTTCAAATAAAAACCACACAGAAGCAATCTGTGAAACTTCTTACTGTTCTGTGCATTCAACTAACCGAGTTGAACCTTAGTTATTATTGAGCAGTTCTGAAACACACTTTCTGTAGAAAATGCAAGTGAACATTCAGGGCGCTAAGAGTCCTATAGCGGAAAAATGAATATGTTCAAATAAAAACTACACAGAAGCAATCTGTGAAACTTTTACTGTTCTGTGCATTCAACTAACAGAGTTGAACCTTAGTTTATATTGAGCAGTTATGAAACACTCTTTCTGCAGAAAATGCAAGTGAACATTCAGGCGATAAGAGGCTATAGTTGAAAAGGAATATCTTCAAATAAAAACCACACAGAAGCATCTGTGAAATTCTTACTGTTCTGTGCATTCACTAACAGAGTTGAACCTTATTTTATATTGAGCAGTATGAAACACTCTTTCTGCAGAAAATGCAAGGAACATTCAGGGCTAAGGCCAGTAGTTAAAAAATATATGTCAAATAAAAACTACAAAGAAGCTATCTGTGAAACTTCTTACAGTTCTGTGCATTCAACTAACAGAGTTCAACCTTACTTTTGATTGAGCAGTTCTGAAACACCCTTTCTGTAGAAAATGCAAGTGGACATTCAGGGCGCTAAGAGGCCTATGGTGGAAAAAGGAATACCTTCAAATAAAAACTACACAGAAGAAATCTGTGAAACTTCTTACTGTTCTGTGCATTCAACTAACAGAGTTGAACCTTAGTTTTGATTGAGCAGTTCTGAAACACCCTTTCTGTAGAAAATGCAATTGGACATTCAGGGCGCTAAGAGGCCTATAGTGGAAAAGGGATATCTTCAAACAAAAACTACAAAGAAGCTATCTGTGAAACTTCTTACTGTTCTGTGCATTCAACTAACAGAGTTGAACCTTAATTATGATTGAGCAGTTCTGAAACACTCTTTCTGTAGAAAATACAAGTGGACATTCAGGGCACTAAGAGACCTTTAGTGGAAAAAGGAATAAGTTCAAATAAGAACTACACAGAAGATATCTGTGAAACTTCTCTCTGTTCTGTGCATTCAACTAACAGAGGTTGAACCTTAGTTTTGATTGAGCAGTTCTGAAACACTCTTTCTGTTAGAAAATGCAAGTGGACATTCATGGCGATAATAGGCTCATAGTAGAAAAAGGAATATCTTCAAAACAAAAAACTACACAGAAGCAATCTGTGAAACTTCTTCCTGTTCTGTGCATTCAACTAACAGAGATGAACCTTACTTTTGATTGAGCAGTTCTGAAACTCTCTTTCTGTAGAAAATGCAAGTGGACTTCGGAGCGCCTAAGAGGCCTATAGCGGAAAAAGAAATATCTTCAAATAAAAACTACGCAGAAGCTATCTGTGAAAATTCCCTCTGTTCTGTGCATTCAACTAACGGAGTTGAAACTTACTTTTGATTGAGAAGTTCTGAAACACTCTTTTCTGTAGAAATGGAAGTGGAACTTCGGAGCGCTAGAAGGCCTATAGCGGAAAAATAATACCTTCAAATACAAATTACACAGAAGGATTCTGTGAAACTTCTTTCTGTTCTTTGCATTCATCTAACAGAGTTGAACCTTACTCTTGATTGAGCACTTCTGAAACACCCTTTCTATAGAAATGCAATTGGACATTCAGGGAGCTAAGAGGCCTATAGTGGAAAAAGTAAAATTTTAATAAAAACTGCACAGAAGCAATCTGCGAACTTCTTACTGTTCTGTGCATTCAACTAACATAATTGAACGGTAGTTTTTATTGAGCAGTTCTGAACACTCTTTCTGTAGAAAATGCATGTGGACATTCAGGGCGCTGAGAGGCGTATAGTGGGAAAGGAATATCTTCAATAAAAAACCACACAGAAGCAATCTGGAAACTTCTTACTGTTTCTGTGCATTCAACTAACAGAGTTGAACTTAGTTTTGATTGAGCAGGTTCTGAAACACCCTTTCTGTAGAAAATGCAAGTGGACTTTCAGTGGCGCTAAGGGACCCATAGTAGAAAAGGAATATCTTCAAACAAAACTAAACAGAAGCAATCTGTGAAACTTCTTTCTGTTCTGTGCATTCAACTAACAGAGTTGAACCTTACTTTTGATTGAGCAGTTCTGAAACACTCTTTCTGTAGAAAATGCAAGTGGACCTTCATAGCGCTAAGAGGCCTATAGCGGAAAAGTAATATCTTCAAATAAAAACTACACAGAAGCATTCTGTGAAGCTTCTTTCTGTTCTGTGCATTCAACTAACAGAGTTTAACCTTACTTTTGATTGAGCAGTTCT
Source organism: Nomascus leucogenys (assembly GCF_006542625.1). NCBI lineage: Eukaryota > Metazoa > Chordata > Mammalia > Primates > Hylobatidae > Nomascus > Nomascus leucogenys. The sequence goes on from NW_022097291.1 coordinate 35,081, forward strand.
GAAACACTCTTTCTGTAGAAAATGCAATTGGACATTCAGGGTCTAAGAGGCCTATAGTGGAAAAGGAATATTTTAAAATAAAAACTGCACAGAAGAAATCTTTGAAACTTCTTACTGTTCT
>NW_022097292.1:0-165110 GCF_006542625.1 Nomascus leucogenys
TGATTTTCTATTTCTCCATTGGTTTTGTTTGTGTGTGGAAGTAAAATATACAGAATATAGAATTTGCCAGTTTTTCTATTTTTAAGTGTACACTTCAGTGGCATTTAAATACATGCACCATTTTACCTTCCCACCAGCATTGCACAGGGTTTCAGTTTCTCCACATCCTGCCCAACATTTGTTTTTCTGGTTTTCTTGGTTTCTGTTTTTTGTTTGTTTGTTTTGATAATAGCTATTCTAATGGGTGTGAAGTGGTATTGCATTTTGGTTTGGATTTACATTTCCCTAGTGACTAGTGATGTTGAGCGTCTTTTCAAGTGCTTATTGGCCATTTGTATATCATCTTTGGAGCAATGTTCGTGTACGTCCTTTGCCCAGTTTTGAATTGTGGTATTTGTCTTTTTGGAGTTCTCTATATAGTCTGGATATTAATTCCTTATAATGTATGTAGTTTACAAATATTTTCTCCATTCTCTGGGTTGCCTTTTACTCTGTTGACGGCAGTCCTTGATGCACAAAAGTTTTTAATTCTGATGAAGTCCGGTTTGTCTATGTTTTCTTTTGTTGCCTGTGCCTTTGATGTTCTATACAAGAAATCATTGCCAAATTCATTGTCATGAAGCTTTTCCCATTTTCTTCTAAACGTTTTCTAACTTTAGCTCTTACATTGAGGTTTTGGTCTATTTTAAGTTACTTTTTGTATTTGGTGTTAGGTAAGGGTCCAACCTCATTTTAGCTAAAATTTTATGTATTTTAAAATTTATTATGGAAATCATGAAATGTTTAGTTGAATAGAAAATTTTGTGCAGTGGAATTAACTGAATCTTTAAAACCTTTTTATTATGGAAATATCCAAACTATTCCATACATAGAAGAATATAATGAGTCCCCCATGTGCCCAGGCCCCAGCATTAATTATCAATATTTTGCCAATCTCTTTGATTTACACACACCCACACACACATTTTTTCCTAAATTTTAAGTAAAATCACAGATACTATGTCATTTTACCCATAAGTACATAAATGTACATTTCTTAATGTGGTATGTCTTTCTGTCATCACCTGTTTTCTTCTTTATTTTTATACATTATACTATGTCATTATCAAACCTTGTAAAATTAACAAGAATTCCTTAATATGTCGTATCCAGTTAATGATTGACTCATTTCTACTCTAGCTAAAGTACAATTTAGGAGGAGGTTTGAGGACATTTTGTAACATTAAGATGTAAACTTTTATAACAACTGCTTAAATAATTGTTCCGAGAGTCTAACATTTCTATTGGCAAATTGGAAATTAGTTTACATAGACATAGATTCTGCTCATTTTACTTTCAATCTAAAATCATAGTTAAGATTACTGGCCAGGTGCAGTGGCTCACACCTGTAATCCCAGCAATTAGGGAGGCAGAGGCAGCTGGATCACGTGGTCAAGAGTTTGAGACCAGCCTGGCCAATGTCGTGAAACCCCGTCTCTACTAAAAATACAAAAAAAATTATTCCGGCATGGTGGCAGGCTCCTGTAACCCCAGCTACTCGGGAAGCTGAGGCAGAGAATTGTTTGAACCCGGGAGGTGGAGGTCGCAGTGAGCCGAGATCGCATCACAGCACTCCAGCCTGGGTGACAGAGAGAGTCTCTGTCTCAAAAAATAAAAAAAGATTGCTACGCTAGAAAGTCTTCCTGTAGAGGCATTTTTAAGAAACATTATGATAGGCATTGCCTCTGGAAAGCAGGCATGAATAGATGGCTGGGGTCCATCATGAGAGAGACCGTTCTCTATATATCATTTTGTACCTTGACATGTTGCCTTTTGTTTTGTTTTGGTCCTTTTTTGAGACAGGACCTTGCTGTGTCACTCAAGCTAGAGTGCAGTGGCATGATCATAGCTCACTATAACCTTGAACTCCTGGGCTCAAGTGATCCTCTTTCCCCAGCTCCCCGAGTAGCTGGGATTACAGGCATGCACCCCCATGCGTGGATGTATGTTGCTATTTTGTGTTTTAAAAACCTAATCCTGACTGTGCTGGTAGTCACATGAATCTGTGCACATACATGCAAACAAGTACATGTAAAACTGGTGAAATCTGAATAAGGTTCATGGATTATATCAATGTCAGTTTCCTGATTCTGACAGTGTATGATACTTATGCAAGATGTCATCACTGAGACAAAGCGAGTAAAGAATATATGAGATCTTTGTATTACTTCTTACAACTGCAAAATAAAAAGTTTTTAAAACTAAATTATAATAACAAAAAAAGAACTGTTTCAAAACTAAAATATAAAGTTGAAATACTGATTTTATTTTTTAGGAATCTGATGGACTGTAAAAAACTTTGGTGAAATTTCGGGAACCATAGCCATTGAAATAGATGAGGGAACATATATACATGCACTCGACAATGGTCTTTTTACCCTGGGAGCTCCACACAAAGAAGGTTTGTGTCTGGAAGGGAAGAGGCTGCCACAGGTGTAGATTTTAGGACATTCATTCACTTAGGCCAAACTCTAACTAGTCTCAAACATTTTCCAAAGGAATGGAACCATTGCATTTGACTCTTCCATTTTTTTTTTTTTAGTTCCTTAATATTTACCAGCCATTGGCAAGTCCCTCTTCCTAATATAAGCATTTGAAAACATTCCGCATAGTTCCAGAAGAGTATCTTTGGAAATCAAAAGAAGATGAATAATTAAAATAGTAAGTGGAAAGAAAAAAGAAAACCTATTTGAGTCAAAATGTTTGAATTTCTTTTTTATTCAGACCTATTACCAAAACTAACCTGGGTGCGTTCAACAATTTGAAGTTTCCTCATTTTCTTTAGCCCATTAGAGGAAGCACTAATGAGATATGAAGTAATTAGAAGATAAAAAGCAGTATCGTTTGGTCAGCAAAGCCATCCCTTGAATAAATGAAAGCATTTAGCTTTTTAAATAAGTGCTTATTTATGACTGTATTTTAAAACATAAAGAGAAGCTATCTCAAAAGTTATTAAATAAGCATTATATCACCCTGTCTTACTCAGTATATAAAATTAGCACTGTAGTTAAAAGAAGATAAAATAGATCTTGATTCCAAAGATACAGTATTACAGTGACATCAGTATATCTGAATATTCTTACATTTAATTGCAGAAGAAAATAGCCACATTTTTTAAAGCTAAATAATGTCTTTATATTTATAGCAAATGTCAAATTTATTTTCAAATGTTTTTTCTCCAATAGTTGATGAGGGCCCTAGTCCTCCAGAGCAGTTTGCGGCTATCAGATGATCTGATTCCAGGTGAGCTTATGTTGTAATATAATTAGTAACCAGTTATTTTAAAAATTTAATTATATTCATTAAAAATTTTAGTATCTGTCTTAAGCCCACAGGGTAATTTTGATATAAAAAACAAAATAGCTTTTTTGAAAAATAGATTTTGTGATCTACTTTTAGTGGGTTTCCTATCAATATATAATGCTAGGCTGGAAAAAAAATATGTAAGTTAAAAAGTGAAGATTAATAATTTCACACACCGAATAAGATAGATTAAAAAATAAATCAAACACTACAAAACCTGGTTCACTGTTGCTATGATATTTAAACTCACTGTTTGGAATTCCAAAGGCAAACAGGAAGACTAAAAAAAGGAATATTGTTGAAACCAGCAGAGAAGGTTACAGAAACATAACGACCAAAAGAATATTTTTACTCAATATTTTTAGAGTCATTTTATAAAGTAACCTTTTTTATTCTCACCTTGTGCAAAAGTATAGAATGATTCTTTGGGTAGAAGATACTGAAAGTGAATTTACATATTTTAGTAATTGGTTACATCAATATGATAATGATTTTTGTTATATAATCATTAATGTATAAAGGAGTAAAAGTCAATTCTGGAATCCCAGGAGATTCTCGGTAAGGTAAAAGATTAGAAATCATAATTTTAAAAAATCACATTTAGATGATTATTGCTGTACTTTCTTTGAAAGTCTGATAAGTATGGTGAAAGACAAAGAATAAAAGCAGAGGAAGAAAAAATTCAATAGTTTTAAACTGCTTTACAATTATAAACAAAAAAGGATTATAAAGAAAATTAACTGACAAAGGAGGAAAATATTTGCAACAATCTTAATAGGCAGTGAGTTCTTACTCTTCATATGTATCTTATATAGAATTCATAGCACTGAAGACCCCAGTAGAAAAATTGCGATCAGATCTCAATAGAAAAATGGACAAGGGACATTACCAGATAATCTAAAAACTAAAAAGGAAAGGAAAAGAAAAACAATTGTTATTCTAGTTGACTACTAAAATGCAAATTTATAGGATAATGTTTTTTCCATATCAGGTTTTCAAGTATTTTTTTAAAGTCAATGTTTAAAAAATCCGTGATACAAAACATAATCTATTAATTTGAGGTAAGAATGTAAATGGAAGCAGCATTTTCTGGAAAACAGTTTTATGACATAAGAACTTTATACCCTTCGATCCAATTATTTCTAGGAATATTTTCTAAGGATAAAGCAGTTCTATGTCAGAATAGATGTACATAGAACTATTTATAATAGGAGAAAAAGTTTTAGTAATTTATTATTGAAGTTTATAACTAAAGAGGTATAATTGAAGAATGATGAATTTTGAAAATATTTGTTATGTAATATATAAGGTACAATGTTTATATTTAAAAAGCACAATATAAAACTAAATTTAAAACTGCACTGTCCAACATGGCAGCAACTAGTCACATGTAGCTTTTTTTTTTTTTTAAAGGCACAGAGTCTCACTCTGTCACCCAGGCTGGAGTGCAGTGGTGTGACTGTATCTCACTATAACCTCAAATTTCTGGGCTCAAGCAATCCTCCTGTGTCAGCCTCCCAAGTAGCTGGTATTACATGTGAACGCCACCATGCCCAGCTAATTTTTTAAATTTTTTGTGGAGATGGGGTCTCACTTTGTTGTCCAGGTTGATCTTGAACTTTTTGCCTCAAGCAATTATCCCATTGGCTTCCCAAAGCACAGAGATTACAGGAGTGAGTCACCACTGAGTCACATGCAGCTTTTGAACACTTGGAATATGTCCAGTCTGAAATTTTAGATATGTACACACCCACACACATACACGTGTCCTGTTTTGATGTTCTATTATTAATTTTCTCTCAGTTTTTAACTTTTATCTATCTTATTAATGTAGAGAATTGCCCTGAAATCTGGCTATGGAAAATATCTTGGTATAAATTCAGATGGATTTGTTGTCGGGCGTTCAGATGCAATTGGACCAAGAGAACAATGGGAACCAGTCTTTCAAAATGTAAGTGCTATTATTGTTCATAAAAACTTCCTGTCAGTTTAACAGAAAGTCTGTAACAATCATAATATATTTAAAAAGAAAAAGTAGTATGCAATACTATAATACATTAAATTGGAATAAATCAATAAGAACATAGAGCCTTAAAGAGATCTCAAAATAGAGTGCAACAAAAATAGCATTAGTACTTTTGCCCACAATTACTTCTGTATACCCTTAGTGCCTAGATATGGATCTCATTTCCATTAAAGAACCAGTCAATTTTAGGTCTCAGAGTAGGAAAACAGAATAGTTCCTAAGTATCTTCTTTGTAGCAGAAATCATGGATGCTTTCAGAAACATTCGAGACTGTCAGCGAACAGTGGAGCTTGCTAAGACCAAGTTGTGACAATTTGTGCATAAAATAAATAATAATCGTTCATTGAAGTAAATTATCTCTAAAAGACTTTCAGTTCATAAGCTTAAAATAGTGTACGAAAAGATAATTTTAATATAAGAAGAAAAAAGATACATACTAATTCTTAATTTTAGTAAGTAGACAGTTGTACTATATGGACGTTTTGTTAAATCTTTGTTGATACAGAATACATAATTTCCTTTTTCTGTTTGTGTGAGAAGTAAAGATTGAACAAAAATATGTGAGTGCTAAACAGTCTTTAAAAAGTAGATAACTATATCAAAAACAGTAAGGACCAACAGGCAGCTTGCAGAACAAGCAAATAGAAGATAAGCTCAGCCTGAGTAGCAGCTTTGGTATTGTACACTAATGAATTGAAAATAGGAATTCAGAGTGTTTTCTAAGATGACAGATTAAACAAACTTCCCCCCAGAAAGAGGTAATCACTTAGATTGATTTCTTCACCCCCTAGGATAAAATCTTAAGTCAGTGACTTGAAAACTATTTTGACCCAACCCATTGAGAAATGCATTTTTACATTGCAGCCCAGCACACACACATGTATAACTGAAGCAAGAGTTGTGCTTAACAATACTTATCCCTGTGTTATGCATCTTGATATTTCTTATTCTCTTTTACCCCTTCCTCTGTGTATCTGTGTGTATTCCTTCCCCCACCCCCCATACCGTTCAGGAAACACTACATTGAAACACTACATTGATTTCATGACCCGTTAATGTGCTGCAACCCCTTTGAGATGATCCTACTAGTTATGATGAGATACTTGTAATAAAAGTTACACCAGTAGAAAAGGCCAATATATCCTAAGGCCTTAGATGATGACTTAGGTAGTCCTAATAATACAACACTTTAGGAAAGTTCATTTCATTTTATTTTTAGGAAGGACACTAAGTTTCAAAAATTTTAAATTTAAATGAAAGAGGGTCTTAAAACTCTATTGCAAAAAGGACTCAGCTGAATAATCTGTGGCACAGGTTTAAATTGTCTTGGACCACCCTGCCATGTTCCAGGGCTCACCAGGAGCCATCCAGATGAGAGACCACCCAGCCCTTGTGACCTTGACTAAGAAATTAAATCCACGTTATCAGCACTTTTTTAACTGTATGTGATATAAGGTTAACATATTTTGTAATCATTGTATTTATAAATATTTTGTCTAAATATTATGGTATTCCAAGTTTTCCAAAACAATCAACCAAATACAAGTTATAAACATTATATTTGTTAAGGGAGTTAAGCTAACCAAATTTATAACCCAGACTTAGATACACAAGAAAATCAGTCTTTAAAGTTTTGTTTAATAGAAAGTAGTGTAATATATCAAACATTAAAAAACTAAAAAAGTTTATGAATATTTTTACACACAAAAGTCCCTCAGACATTGATTCTTAAATTCAAAACACCAAAGGCATTGTATATACCTTTTCATGTTTTCTAATTGTGAAGAAAATAAATTTTACTTAAAATGCTAATATTTGAATAAATTCCTACTAGGAAGATACACTACAAATGTTTATTGTGGTAATCTTTGAATAGTAAAATGATAGGTGATTTTGGCTTCCTTTTCTATATGTTGTTGTATTATATTTTTCAGGTTTTTCTATAAGTTCTTTCCTTTGATTTTTAAATCAGGGAGGAAAAATTAATCCGGTCTAAACACTTAATATTTCTTCTACAAGAAGTATCCTCATGGCTATTTTGTTATTTTGTTTCACTTAGGGGAAAATGGCTTTATTGGCCTCAAATAGCTGCTTTATTAGATGCAATGAGGCAGGAGACATAGAAGCAAAAAGTAAAACAGCAGGAGAAGAAATGATCAAGGTAATGATATTTTATACAGATAACTCCATTCACACATGCTATGTGACTGTATCTCTTTAAAATATTAAATGGTCATTTATTGTCACTGTAAAGATTTAGTTAATAGCTTTTTGTAATGTGGTGGTTCAAATAGACTCATTTTTGATTATAAATCCCGTAGTTGATGGCTTGTTTATACAATGTGGCAGAGAAATGAGTGCATCTAGGAGCTACCTTGCCATTATCTCCATGGATTAGTATCTTTTTCTGGTAGTTCCACATGCTCTCTTTAGGCTTTCATGTTCTTGTTTTCTTGTATTTTAAAATCTAATTTTTAAAATAGATAACATGTACACGTGGTCCAACATTTTCAAATAAAAGCATGTGAAGACATAGGCCTGCCATGCGTCTTACTCACCTGTGTCCCAGCTCCTGTTCCCCTTTCCCTTTCTTTTTATAGCCTCCTAAAATTTCTTTATAAACATATGAATATATTTATAATTTTCAACTGTTTTACACTAAAGGTAGCCTCCTCTATAGTCTTCTAGACTTTGATTTTTCTTAAAACCATATCTTGGAGAGTTTTCTACTATTAGTTTAAATGTAGAAAGTTTTTTCTTTTTCTTGCTTTTCCTCTCTTTCTCTTTTTTAACAGCCACATAATATTCCATTTTAGGGATGTACCTTAATTTATTTAGTCTCTTATAGATGGAAATTTAGGCTGTTGCCAGTCTTTTGCTCTTATAAACAGTGCTGCAGTTCATAACATTGAATATTCATCAATTTGTAGATGTGCGGGTGGACCTGAAGATAAATTTCCAGAAGGAGAATTACCATGTCAGGGGTATATGCATTTGTATTTATGTAATGCTTGAGCTTCTGTGATGATAGTCACTCTATGAAACATAAAAAATCATAGCAGAACTTCTGGGGCCTTAGCCCTCACATTTTAAAAATATTTTTATTAATAATTCCAGTCTTCTTTGCATTAGGAGAAACATTAATCACATAAAACATGATTTTTATTTTATTTTTAAAATTTGTGTGTGTCACTAAGCTGGAAATAAAAGTTCCTTATTCCAGGCTAAATTCCCTCATCTGTAGTCAGATGCATTATCCATTGCACCACTGGCCTGTGCCCTCCCTAATCCTACTCTTTGTTTTACATCACTGTAAAAGTTACACAGACACCTTCATATCAAGGTGAAATTCTAAATAATACTGTTAATATAACCTAGATAAATCAAGTAGTTAATTGGAATTTGATAAAAACATTTAAGGCTTTTTTAGACTCACAGAAGCCACTGATCTTTAATTATAAACATATACCAAGATGTGTCTGAAGAATAAATCCCCCCTTATTGACACATAGTTTTTCTGTTTCTTGGCATTCTGTCCCAGTACTGAGCATCCTGAACCTTGCTTTGTCTGTCTCTGTTGGGAATCACAGGTTGCATCCAGTCTGACCCAGATTTGCTCTGTAAGGCATTGTGGGGGCCGGAGTGGAAGGCCCTAAGAGGGGGGCAAATGCCTTTTCTAAAATGCCTGTCATTCTTATTAGAGCATAAAAATTTATATTACATTTTTCTCTACTACCAGTGCAATTTAAAAGCATCTATCAAATTTCTGTACGTGCTTCATGTTAGATTTCAGGTTATATGTTTGATTTTCTTTCTAGAATAGTCTTGATTTCAAATAATTTCAAATCTAAAGCTCAAACAATTTCAATCTAAAATGTAGGTATTTTCTTACAGAGAAGGGAAATGTTATATTTTTTCATTGCATGCACCCAGCACATGCGTTGTAGTCTTGAATTTCCATAATGCCCCTGTGAGGTGGATGTGAGCTCAGCGTTACAGACAAGAAGACAGCCTTTGACCCTCCTTAAATCCTCATGGTTTTTGTCAGTCAGTTCATGGAAATCACAGTGATTTCAAGGTGTGGTAAGACAGGATGTGTACCCAGGCCCAGCTGACTCCAGAGGCCACTCTCAATATTTCATAACACATTGCTTCTCAGGAAACAGGTCAATGGGGAAATGCAGATGGGTTTGTGACTTATATTTAATTTTATTTATATTTTATTGTATCATGTTTAAATTATTTTGCATCTGGATATCACCACAAAAATGTTATTGAAGGCAACAATTGCAAATATATATGCAGTGCTTTGCACTTACACAAAGATACAAAGATACTTACACAAAGATTGCATTTTTCACTATTTAAAGCAATTTTCAGACGAAATACAAAGTTTTCTGGGTCTCTTTGGCTAGTCAAGTACCTGGAAGCTCTGAACAGTGATTATTTAGGACTCTTTTCCTTTACCATTTAATTGCAGGCTCTCCTAATCTCTGTCAGCCCTTCACCTTTATGGCCTTGCCTTATCTACCAGAACACAGCTCCCTCTTACTGAAGGTAGCCTTGTGTTACCTCCGTCAGCCCTTCACCTTTATGACCAGAACACAGATCCCTCTTACTGAAGGTAGCCTTGTGTTACCTCTGTCAGCCCTTCATCTTTATGACCAGAACACAAATCCCTCTTACTAAAGGTAGCATTGTGTTACCTCTGTCAGCCCCTCACCTTTATGACCAGAACACAGATCCCTCTTACTAAAGGTAGCATTGTGTTACCTCTGTCAGCCCCTCACCTTTATGACCAGAACACAGATCCCTCTTACTAAAGGTAGCATTGTATTACCTCTGTCAGCCCTTCACCTTTATGACCAGAACACAGGTCCCTCTTACTAAAGGTAGCATTGTGTTACAGGCCCTAGCACGGAATGTTTTCAGGTCTGGGACCCCTTTAATCAAAACTGTCACAAAGATGTCATTGGCACAAACACGTTATTTATCATCACTTTCTAAGCAGCCCTGGAACTGGACTCTGGCCACAGAGATCCCTTAGGAGACATGAGTCCTTACCATTGCCAATTGCCTGTTCGGTGGGTGATCCTAATTGTTGAATGCAGATCAATTTACTTATGACATGTGATGGTAAACATCTATCCAAACTTAGGAGGATATAAGAAGCTAGTAAAAGAGGTGGGTTCCAATTAATTAAAAACAAGTTGTGTAATGCTAAAAGTTTTAATACTTTGGTAATAGTCTGTGCAACATAAAATAGCTATTAAGCTTTCAGTCTGACCAAATTAACACTTGTCTACTAGGGATAATTTGATCCTAGTGTATTCACTTGGAGGACAAAATTAAATTAGTTAATGATTGCTTTACTGCCTAGCAGGATCTGATGTGTAAAACGTTTCTGAAATAATTTTGTCTGTAGTGTTTCTGACACAAGGGCTTAGGAGGAAGCATGTGATAGCACTTACTCATATAGATTATATGTATGAAGTAAAAACACATAGCCAGAACCTTTTTCTGAATATAGTTGCTCAGTTAATTTTTTCTTCTGCATAGGAAATCATCTCAAATGTTCTTATGTGGTACATAAAGTGGGGAAGATGGAAGATAAACATATAACCCATTGGATTCTCTTTTCCAATATCTAGATTAGATCCTGTGCTGAAAGAGAAACCAAGAAAAAAGATGACATTCCAGAAGAAGACAAAGAAAGTGTAAAACAATGTGAAATCAATTATGTGTATGTATTCTTTTCCTTTTAGACCTACAGATTTGACAGTGAAGTGCTTCTCAAAGTGCTTTCAAAATAAATTACCTAATTAGCTGGGGATGGTGGTACATGCCTATAGGCCCAGCTACTCGGGAGGCTGAGACGGGAGGATTGAGCCCAGGAGTTCAAGGACGCAGTGAGCTCTGATCACCACTGCATTCCAGACTGGGTGGCAGAGCAAGACCCTGTCTGAAAAAATAAAACTGACAAGAAGGTACAACACAATGTGGCCTCTAGGACAGAGCACTGAGTTAAATGCTTTTCTTTTCTTGAGGCTTCAGTTTTCCTACCAGCTCTCAAAGCTAGTCACTCGGGTTAGTCAATCTCTCTGCATTCATAGAATGGGTGTGATGCTAGTCAAAGGCTGTGCTATGGCCAAGACACAGGGGACTCCAGCCAGTATGCCCTAATAGAAGTGGGGCCTTGTGCTAGCCAGCCAATGAGTGGACCTCCTCGTGAGAGGTCACGAAGGTCATCTTTGTTGAAGAGCTCCAGCTTATTAAAAAAAAATTCAATTAGACTTTTTTTTTTCTCCGCCAAGACGGAGTCTTGCTCTGTCCCCCAGACTGGAGTGCAGTGGCATGATCTCGGCTCATCGCAACCTCTGCCTCCCAGGTTCATGTGATTCTCCTGCCTCAGCCTCCCGAGTAGCTGGGACTACAGGCACGCGCCACCATGCTTGGCTAATTTTTGTATTTTTGGTAGAGATGGGGTTTCACCATGTTGGCCAGGCTGTTCTCGAACTCCTGACCTCGAGTGATGTGCCTGCCTTGGCCTCCCAAAGTGCTGAGATTGCAGGCATGAGCCACTGCGTCTGGCCTACAATTAGACTTTTTTAATAACTAACAGTATTTATAAATTTAATAGTAAATATGTATAATCAGAGTTTGAGGTATTTTTCAATGAAGACATTTTCTTTGCAGAAAGAAATTTCAGAGCTTCCAAGACCACAAACTTAAAATAAGTAAAGAAGACAGTGAAATTCTTAAAAAGGCTCGGAAAGATGGATTTTTGCATGAGATGCTTCTGGATAGGTAGCTATTTATTTACTTATTTCCACTATTTTCAGTAGCCAATAGAAATGGCATGTAGAAAACCTAAATTCTCTTAAATTACTGTAGTTTTCACATTTTTGTCTTTATTTCTAATTTATGAGTGTGGCAATATTACCTAGAGAGGACATCATAACTTTGGGAAAATACTGTCAAGAAAGAATATCTAAAAATTATAACCGATTCTAAGTATATACTTTAAGAAATTCAGATTTGACTGTATCTACTTCATAAATTTATCATTATCTTTTTATAACTATTAGAACCAGAGTTAGAAAGAAGCAGTTTGGCTAATATAAAAATTATGTGGATTCTGTTAGAGTAGTTCAGGTTCCTTAAAATAAGAATAGATCAACTAAAAAACTAAGTATAAAAGCTAAACAAGTGAAATTGAAGCAGTTTTATTGTAAGATTTGGAAGAGTGCAGGGTGTTTATCATAACACATTATTAATATTTATTACTCTTCCTAGGTAGATAAGTAATGTCCTAGATTTAGACATAGAAAAACAAGTAGAGATGTTTAGCTGTGGATGTACAAGTATAAATCAATTAAGTGCCAGATTTTGATAATCACCAGCCGCTCATTCAAGTCCTATGTTGCAAAGTTACTCTTTTTTGTTTGTTTGTTTTTATTTTTGTTTTTTGTCTTTTGTGTTTTTTTGAGACGGAGTCTCACTCTGTCACCCAGGCTGGAGTGCAGTGGCGCGATCTCTGCTCACTGCAAGCTCCGCCTCCCAGGTTCACGCCATTCTCCTGCCTCAACCTCTCCCAGTAGTTGGGACTACAGGCGCCCGCCACCACTCCCGGCTAATTTTTTTTTTTTTTTGTATTTTTAGTAGAGATGGGGTTTCACCATGGTCTCGATCTCCTGACCTCGTGATCCACCCGCCTCGGCCTCCCAGAGTGCTGGGATTACAAGCGTGAGCCACCACGCCCAGCCACAAAGTTACTCTTACCCTTTTTTTTACATTACTTGATAAAGACAATGTTTAATTACATATTTCCTGTTAACTAGCTGGTAGAGTTCATACTTAAAGTCAGTAAATAATGTTAAAAATTTTTTCCATCTGAGCAAATGAATATGCATATAGTTGTAAGAAATCAAGAAGAGGATATAAAATATAATCAGGATGTGAACTCTAAAACGGAATAAGCTCCATGTCTTCTAACTTTTATCACTTGTAATAATACAGCATTCTCACCCTGTTAAATGGAAATTTAGAGCACCTTTAAATTCTGGAATAATTAAAATTGCTATTTGGATTGAACAAGGCCTTAGGCAACATTTATTGAATATTAGGAAATCACTTTTATAAGATTAGAAACCATTTTTTATAGAAACCAAATTTAAAAGTATACATATTTTAATATAAGCATTGTGGTAATAATCAAAATTGAACAGTTTTAAAGCTTTTTATATTTAGTAGCAGTTGAATATATATGGCATGTTTTACATAGATTAATTTTATTATTTTTCTTTGTTTAAACAGGAGAGCCAAATTGAAAGCTGACAGATACTGCAAGTGACTGGGATTTTTGTTTCTGCCTTATCTTTTTGTGTTTTTTCTGTGTTTGGTTTTTTTGTCCTCACGACAGTTGGCTGAGAATGATGGTTTCCAGCTTCATCCATGTCCCTACAAATGACATGAACTCATCCATTTTTATGGCTACATAGTATTCCATGCTGTATATGTGCCATATTTTCTTAATCCAGTCTATCATTGATGGACACTTGGGCTTGTTCCAAGTCTTTGCTATTGTGACTAGTGCTGCAATAAACATATGTGTGCATGTGTCCTTATAGCTGCATGATTTATAATCCTTAGGGTATATACCCAGTAATGGGATGGCTGGGTCAAATGGTATTTCTAGTTCTAGATCCCTGAGGAATCACACACTGATTTCCACAATTTTTGAACTAGTTTACAGTCCCACTAACAGTGTAAAAGTGTTCCTATTTCTCCACATCCTCTCCAGCACCTCTTGTTTCCTGACTTTTTCATGATCACCATTCTAACTGGTGTGAGATGGTATCTCACTGTGGTTTTTATTTGCATTTCTCTGATGGCCAGTGATGATGAGCATTTTTTCATGTGTCTGTTGGCTGCATAAATGTCTTCTTTTGAGAAGTGTCTGTTCATATTCTTTGCCCAATTTTTGATAGGGTCATTTGTTTTTTTCTTGCAAATTTGTTTGAGTTCATTGTAGATTCTGGATATTAGCCCTTTGTCAGATAAGTAGATTGCAAAAATTTTCTCCCATTCTGTAGGTTGCCTGTTCATTCTGATGGTAGTTTTTTTTTGCTGTGCAGATGCTCTTTAGTTTAATTAGATCCCATTAGTCAATTTTGGCTTTTGTTGCCATTGCTTTTGGTGTTTTAGACATGAAGTCCTTGCCCATGCCTATGTCCTGAATGGTATTGCCTAGGTTTTCTTCTAGGGTTTTTATGGTTTTAGGTCTAACATTTAAGTCTTTAATCCATATTGGATTAATTTTTGTTTAAGGTGTAGGGAAGGGATCCAGTTTCAGCTTTCTACATATGGCTAGCCAGTTTTCCCAGCACCATTTATTAAATAGGGAATCCTTTCCCCATTTCTTGTTTTTTTGTCAAGTTTGTCAAAGATCATATAGTTGTAGATATGCGGCATTATTTCTGATGGCTCTGTTCTGTTCCATTGGTCTATATCACTGTTTTGGTACCAGTATCATTCTGTTTTCATTACTGTAGACTTGTAGTATAGTTTGAAGTCAGGTAGTGTCATGCCTCCACCTTTGTTCTTTTGGCTTAGGATTGACTTGGCAATGTGGCCTCTTTTTTGGTTCCATATGAACTTTAAAGTAGTTTTTTCCAACTCTGTGAAGAAAGTCTTTGGTAGCTTGATGGAGATGGCATTGAATCTATAAATTACCTTGGGCAGTATGGCCATTTTCACAATATTGATTCTTCCTACCCATGAGCATGGAATGTTCTTCCATTTGTTTGTATCCTCTTTTATTTCATTGAGCAGTGGTTTGTAGTTCTCCTTGAAGAGGTCCTTCACATCCCTTGTAAGTTGGATTCCTAGGTATTTTATCAACCAAAAAAAGTCCAGGACCAGATAGATTCACAGCCGAATTCTACCAGAGGTACAAGGAGGAGCTGGTACCATTCCTTCTGAAATTATTCCAATCAATAGAAAAAGAGGGAACCCTCCCTAACTTATTTTATGAGGCCAGCATTATCCTGATACCAAAGCCTGGCAGAGACACAACAAAAAAAGAATTTTGGACCAATATCCCTGATGAACATCGTGCAAAAATCCTCAACAAAATACTGGCAAACCGAATCCAACAGCACATCAAAAAGCTTATCCACCATGATCAAGTGGGCTTCATCCCTGGGATGCAAGGCTGGCTCAACATATGCAAATCAATAAACATAATCCAGCATATAAACAGAACCAAAGACAAAAACCACATGATTATCTCAATAGATACAGAAAAGGCCTTTGACAAAATTCAACAACCCTTCATGCTAAAAACTCTCAATAAATTAGGTATTGATGGGATGTATCTCAAAATAATAAGAGCTATCTATGACAAACCCACAGCCAATATCATACTGAATGGGCAAAAACTGGAAGCATTCCCTTTGAAAACTGGCACAAGACAGGGATGCCCTCTCTCACCACCCCTATTCAACATAGTGTTGGAAGTTCTGGCCAGGGCAATCAGGCAGGGAAGGAAATAAAGGTATTCATTAGGAAAAGAGGAAGTCAAATTGTCCCTGTTTGCAGATGACATGATTGTATATCTAGAAAACCCCATTGTCTCAGCCGAAAATCTCCTTAAGCTGCTAAGCAACTTCAGCAAAGTCTCAGGATACAAAATCAATGGGCAAATATCACAAGCATTCTTATACACCAATAACAGAAAAACAGAGAGCCAAATCATGAGTGAACTCCCATTCACAATTGCTTCAAAGAGAATAACACACTGCTTTTCTACCATGCAGCAGGTAAACATAAATATATGCAAATCTTGCCTGGTCAGATCATACATCAAGGTTAGCCTCTTAAATTTGTCTATGAATTTTCCTGGCACCTCTGAAAACTGTTTTAGTTTTTCCTTGCATATGGCTAATTCAGACATGGAAAAGGGTACATATACCTGTATAGTGTCCCTATTATCATTTGTCACTTCCCAGAGAGGGTAAACATTCAACTTTGCCACATGATAAGAGGGCCCACTGCATGTTGTTCTGGTGAAGCTCGGGTGTTTCAAGAGTGGGGTATGTATGTAAGACAGGACTCGAAGGGCAGGGAGAAGATGATGACCAGACACTAGATAACCCTGGAAAACTAGAAGAAGTTAATAACATGTTGCATACCTCACCAGAACTGGAAGGAGTCTGACTGTGTTCTTATGGGGTGCTCAGACTGGCAGGGGGAGTTCAGCTCCAGCTAAGAAAAGCCTAATATTAAGAGGCACTTGTATTAAAAGGGTAATCAATTATGTGCCGTCCCTATTTTGTCTTTTCCTCCATCAAACATACAGAGGCCCGTTTTAATTTTTTATCCTAACCAAGCATCAGAGAAGCCTATATGTAAAGTATTTCTTTCCATTTAGTTTCTCTTCTATAAAATTAAGCTGCAAAAAAAGGGGTCAGACTGAACAGGGGAAATGGGAAGGCTGTAACTTGTACATTATAATGTATTAGTCCATTTTCACACTGCTATGACAAAACTCTTTCAGGAAAAAAGTGACATGCTGGGTTTACAAAGTAGGGTCGAGCTGCCCTATACCAGCTCATCAAAGATGACCTTATGGTTAAGAAATGAGAGAAAACTGTTAAGAAAAAGTCTCATGTTCTCCATCTTGAGGCTAATTGTTTGCAGAGGGTTGTTATAAAAGAGGCTGTCACTAAACAGGCATATCTGATCTTATCATGTAGGACTGTTAAATACCACATTTCAACTTCTAGTCATAATGATGGGGAGGTTATTGCTGATTTTTTTCTGATAATTAAGGTACAAAAATACTAGGTTCCAAGACATCTCTCTTTCAGTGTCACTTGGACCAGTGGCAAATTAAATAAGAAATCAGCTAAAAGTCAGAGGATCGCTGAGGAAAGTAAAAGCTAAACTGTTTGGGGCCTCTTTCCTGGGGCAGCCTCCAGGCTACTACAAAACAGAGGTGGTGAGCAGAAAGGTGACAAGATGCAGAGCACTCAGGTGAGGGACAGAGAGCACAAGGTGGACAGTCCAAAAAGAGAAAGTGGTAAACATCTTGTTTAGCCAAATCCATTCCTCTCAATATTCCCGAGGGCCCCTAACCCTGCGAGCTTGGCCCCTAATCTGAGTATGATGCCCCTGGGCCTCTAACTTTTGGGGCTGAGTCTCTCACCCTAACATTGTGCCCTAGAGCCTCTCACTTAAGTAGTAGTGGATAATCATTCTTGCCCACCAGAATGGCTTCACAACTCTAAAAGACGGCCCACTTGCCAGGTGTCAGCTGATTGATTTGTGTGGATTGTTTTCCTTGGAATGGGAGTCTTGTCAGGTGTCCATTCAAGGTGTTGCTGAAAGATGTTGCTGGAAAAGCAGGTCCTGATACAGACCACAAAGTAGGATTCTTAGATCTTGTGCAGGAAAAAATGTGAGGTGGTCAGAGAGCACAGTGAAAGAAGCAAGTTTACTAGAAATGACTCCATTAGAGTTGGACACCCTCAGAAAACAAGAGCAGGGATGCATTGGCTTTTGTTAGTGTCTCTGCTTATAAGTAACTATAAAGAGAAAGAGTTATAATTAAACTTGGAAGGTGCAGATGTACTCACTAAAGTCGGGGCTATTGGTTTTAACAATGACCATTAACCCGTTGACCTATGCTAGCTCATTAATATTATCCTTACCAAAAAAATGCTGTCCTCCTAAGACATTTATACATTTTTCAGGCTTAGTGGAAAATGTCTTGTATGGCCACAAATATTCTGCAATTGTAATTTGTGGCCAGCTAAAAAATGTGGCTATTTTCAGACCATGAGTATTAATCTTCTAGATGCCTTGTGAGTACCTAGCTACTCATATTAAGATAGAGTATTCTAGTCATGTTTATTAAACTAGAAGCTTGGTAACCATGAGTTCCTCTAACACAACAAGTCTACTTCTCAAGGAGAAAATTTATTTCTCAGGAATTTTGTGCATTTTGCTTGATGGAATTTGGTATGTTTACTAAAACGGCAGAAAAGAGTGAAATTAGTCCTCAAAGATTTCTCAAGATTGGATATAAAGTAAACAAAATGATTATAGGTACTATGCAGTTTGATACAGTTGATATTCAAAAGAAATTTTGTTTGAAACACAATGAGATTTTTATTTTTACTTATTTATTATTATTATTATTTTGAGACAGTCTTCTCTGTTGCCCAGGCTGGAGTGTAGTGCAACATCTTGGCTCACTGAAACCTCTGCCTCCCAGGTTCAAGCAATTCTCCTGCGTTGGCTTCCCAAGTAGCTGTGATTACAGGCATGCATCACCACACCCAGCTAATTTTTGTATCTTTAGTAGAGATGGGGTTTCACTCTGTTGGCTGGGCTGGTCTCAAACCCCTGACAACAAGCGATCTGCCCACCTTGGCCTCCCAAATTGCTGCGATTACAGGCATGAGCCACCACTCCCAGCCACAATGAGATTTTTAAATAATTCTAACTGATTTCCCGCTGTTGAGCAGGGAGCTGAGCAAATTCAACAGATCATGGGCCTAAAGTAGAAGACTGAGGACAAACTCTAGAATGCATGTGATTAAATTAATTACAATTGAAACCAATGAAATTTAATAAGGCTGTACCTCTTAGTTTCAAGATGTTTCCCCTCATTTTGAAATGTGGTGTTATTCAGTGGAAAAGAAAACCAGTGTTTATCTCGAGTAAAGAACAGGGTTCCCTGCAGGGATTGATTGACTGAAAGCTATGGCTCAGGATTAAAAATCCTTCTTTTTTCCATTTATAAACTAAAAATAAGTTTTGTCATAAAAGAGGCTGTCACTAAACAGGCATAGCTGATCTTCTCATGTGGGGCTGTTAAATACCACATTTCAACTTCTAGTCATAATGATGGAGAGGTTATTGCTATAAACTAAACTAAATATAAATAAACGAAAAATAAATTTCTAAGCCCCTATTGGCTAATGGACACCTCTTCTTGGATAAGGACATTCCAGAGTTAACCTGAAAAGCTAGTTCAAGCCATGGGTCACACATGTCTCATTATACTCTCCTCCCTTTTGTTTTAATTTTAATTTCAATTTTTAATTTATTTTTGTGTGTACATATTTGGTGTATATATTTGACATACTTTGATATTGGCATACAATGAGTAATGCATAATAAAAAATGGGGTATCTATCCCCTCAAGCATTTATAGCTTGTGTTATAAACAATCCAATTATACTCTTTTAGTTTTTAAAAATGTAGAGTTAAATAATTTTTGACTATAACCATCTTGTTGTGCTATCAAATACTGTCTTATTCATTCTTTCTAACAATTTTTTGTACCCATTTAGCATCCCCACTATACCCCTGTTCCCTCACTGCCCTTCCCAGCCTCTGGTAACCATCCTTATACTCTCTATCTCTATGACAACAACTGTTTCGAATTTTAGCACCCACAAATAAGTGAGAACATGTGACATTTGTCTTTCTGTGCCTGACTTATTTCACTTAACATAAAGAATTTCAGTTCCATTTATGTTATTGCAAATGGCAGACTCTCATTCTTTCTTAGAGCTGAATAGTACTCCATTGTGTATATGTACCACATTTTCTCTATCCAGTCAGCTGTCGAGGGATATTTAAGTTCCTTCCAAATCTTGGCTATTATAAACCCTGCTGTAGCAAATATGAGAGTGCCAATATGTCTTTGATTTACCAATTTTATTTCTTTTAGGCATATACTGAGCAGTGGGATTGCTGGACCATATAGTAGCTCTATTTTTAGTTATATCAGGAACATCCAAACTGTCCTTAATTGTGCTCCCAGCAACAGTGTACAAGGTTTCCCTTCACTCCACATACTCACCAGCATTGGTTTTCGACTGACTTCTGGATAAAAGCCACCTTAACTGGGGTGAAATGATATCTCATTTTGGGTTTGATTTGCATTTCTATGGTAATCAGTAATGTGTAGCAACTTTTCATTTGCCTGCTTGACATTTGTATGTCTTCTTTTCATAAATGTCTATTTAAATTTTTTGTCCACTCTTTAATTGGATTATTATATTTTTTATAGAATTTTTTGAACTCAATATATTGTAGTGTATTAGTCTGTTTCAGCACCGCTATAAAAAAATACTCAAGACTGGGTTATCTATTTATTTAATGAGATGAAGTCTTGATCTGTTGCCCAGGCTGAAATGCAGTGGTGCAATCTCTGCTCACTGCAACCTCTGCCTCCTGGTTCAAGCAATTTTCTGCCTCAGCCTCCTGAGTAGCTGGGATTACAGGCACCTGCCACCTTGTCTGGCTAATTTTTGTATTTTTAGTAGAGACAGCGTTTCACCATCTTGGCCAGGCTGGTCTTGAACTCCTGACCTCGTGATCCACCTGCCTCGGCCTCCCAAAGTGGTGAGATTACAGGCATGCACCACCGCACCTGGCAAGACTGGGTAATTTATAAAGGAAATGGGTTTAATTGACTCACAGTTCCACATGGTTTGGCAAGCCTCAGGAAACTTAAAATCATGGCAGATGGGGAAGCAGGCACCTCTTACATGACAGCAGGTGAGACAGCATGTATGTGAAGCAAAGGGGGAAGAGTCCCTTATGAAACCATCAGATCTCATGAGAACTCACTCATTATCAGAAGAACAGCCTGGGGGAACAACCCCCATGATCCAATCACCTTCTACCAAGTCTCTCCCTCAAAACCTGGTGATTACAATTGAATATGATATTTGGGTGGGGACAAAAAGCCTAACCATATCATGTAGCTATTCTTTGCTTTTCAGATGGATAATTTACAAATATTTTCTCCCATTCTGTGGATTTTCTCTTCAACTTTATTTATTGTTTCCTTCACTTTAAAAAGGTTTTCTGACTTGCTGTAATCCCATTTGCCCATGTTTGTTTTGGTTGTCTGGGCTTATGGGGCATTATTTAAGAAATTTTTGCCCAAACCAATGCCTTAAAGAGTTTTCCCAATGTTTTATTGTAAAAGTGTGGTAGTTTGAGATGTTAGTTAGGTTTAAGTTTTTAATTCATTTTAATTTGATTTTTTATGTGGCAAGAAATAGGGTTCTAGTTTTATTCTTCTGCCTATGGCTTGCCAGTTTTCCCAGCCCTATTTATTACAAAAACTGTCTTATTTTTTATTGTATGTTCTTGGCAGTTTTGTTGAAAATAAGTTTAGTTTAGCTGTATGAGTTTGTTTCTAAGGTGTCTATTTATTTCCATTTGTCTTCACGTCTGTTTTTATGCTAGTGTCATGCTGTTTTAATTACTACAACTTAGTAGTATAATTTAAAAGCAGGTGATGGAATTCCTCCAGTTTTGTTTTATATACTCAGCATAGCTTTGACTATTATGGTGTTTTGTGACAGTTCCATATAAATTTCAGAATTTTTTTTTCTATTTCTGTGAGGAATGTCTTTTTTTGTTTTTTTTTTTAGATGGCGTCTTGCTCTGTCACCTAGACTGGAGTGCAGTGATGCGATCTCGGCTCACTGCAACCTCTGCCTCCTGGGTTCAAGCAATTATCTGCTTCAGCCTCCTGAGTAGCTGGGAAGGCACCCACCACAACGCCTGGCTAATTTTTTTGTATTTTTAGTAGAGATGGGTTTCACCAAGTTGGCCAGGCTGGTCTTGAACTCCTGACCTCATGATCCACCCACCTCCCAAAGTGCTGGGATTACAGGCATGAGCCACTGCCCCTGGCCTGTTACTTTGATAGAGATGGCATGAAATGCATAGATTGCTTTGGATTGTATGGACATTTTAAAAAATACTGATTCTTCCAATCTATGAACATAAAAATATCTTTCCAATTTTTGGGTCCTCTTTCATTTCTTTTATCAGTGTTTTACAATTTTAATTGTTGAGAACTTTTATTTCTTTGGTAAATTCCCACACATTCTGTTTTGTTTGTGGCTATTGCAAATAGTGTTACATTTTTTAATTCTTTTTCAGTTAGTTGACTGTTGGCACTTAGAAATCCTACTGATTTCTATATGTTGATTTTGTATTCTGAAAATTTACTCAAGTTATTACTTCTAATAGTTTTTTGGTGGATGTATTAGGCCATTCTCACATTGCTATAAAAATAATCAGTGACTGGTTAATTTATAAAGAAAATAGATTTAATTAGTTCATGGTTCTACAGGCTGTACAGAAAGCATAGCACTGGCTTCTGCTTCTGGGGAAGCCTCTGACAACTGACAAGGTGAAAAATAAATCCGTTGCTTGCACATCACATGGTAAGTGCGAGGGCAGGGGGCAAATGCTACACTTGTAGATAACCAGCTCTCATGAAAACTTACTATTGTGGGAATGGCACCAAAGGAGATGATGCCAAACTGTTCATGGAAATCCTGCCCTCATGATTCAATCACCTCCCCACTAGGCCCACTTCCAACATTGAGGATTACATTTCAATATAAGATTTTGTTGGGAACACACACCCAAACTATATCATTTTGCCCCTGGCCATTCCAAATCTCATATCCTTCTCATATTTCAAAATACAATCATGACTTCCCAGTAATTCCCAAAGTCTTGACTCATTTCAGCCTTAACTCAAAAGTCAAAAGTCTCATCTAAGACAAAGCTAGTTTATTCCTCCTATATGCCTGTAAAATAAAAAAAAAAAAAAGTTAAGTACTTCCAAGATACAAATGGGGCAGAGGCATTGGGTAAATACTCCTATTCTAAAAGGAAGAAATCAGCCAAAATAAAGGGGCCACAGGACCCACGAAAGTCTGAAGCCCAGAAGGGCAGTTATTGAATTGTAAGGCTCCAAAATAATTATTTTTGACTTTGTGTCCCATTTCCAAGGCACACTAATGCCTTGGGAAGGTCAACCTTGTGACTTTGCATGGTTCAGCCCCCATAGCTGCTCTCATGGGCTGGCATTGTGTGCCTCTGGCTGGTATTGTGTGTCTCTGGCTCTTCCAGGTGAAAGGTGCAAGCTGTAGCTAGATCTACCATTCTGGGGTCTGTAGGACAGTGATCCTCTCGTCACAGAGCTACTAGGCCATGCCCCAGTGGGGAGCCTGCATGGGGACTATCACCCCACATTTCTTTTCTCCATTGTTTTAGTAGAGGTTCTCCATGAGGGCTCCACCTCTGCAGCATGCTTCTGCCTTCACACCCTGGCTTATTCACACATCCTTTGAAACAAAGGTGGAGGCTCCCAAGTCTCAGCTCTTGCATTTTGTACACCCACGGGCCTAACACCACATGGAAGCTACCAAGGCTTATGGCTTGCACCCTCTGAAGCAGTGACTGGAGTTGTAACTGGGTCAATTTGACCTACACCTGGAGCTGAAGCAATGGTCAGGATGCAGGGAGCCATGTTCCAAAGCTACCCAAGGCAGCAGGTATGGGCCTGATCCCAGAAACTATTCTCTTCTTTTAGGCCTCAGGGCCTGTGATGGGGGCTGCCTTTTAGATTTCTAAAATGCCTTCAATTCCTCTTTCCCATTGTCTTGGCTATCAGCACTTGCTTTTATTTTAGGTTATACAAATATCTCTGACAAGTGGTTGCTCCTTAGGCTGCTTGAGTTCCTCTCTTATGAAATCTTTATTTTTTAGTCACATGACTAGGCTGCAAAGTTTTCAAGCTTTTACACTATGCTTCCCTTGTAAGTTTAAGTTACAACTTATTTTTTTTCGCTAGATCACGTGAGCATAGGTTGTCAGACGCAGCCAGGACATTTTTGCGACATTTTCCAACAGAAACCCTAAATCATCAATTTCAAAATCAAAGTTTTATATATCCCTAGGGCATACAGAAATTCAGCCAACCACTTTGCTAAGACAACATGCATGACCTTTGTTTCGGTCCTAATAAGTTTCTAATTTTATCTGAGACCTCCTCAGCCTGGCCTTCACTGTCCAGATCACTATCAGCATTTTGGTCACAGCCATTCAATCAGTCTCTAAGAAAATCTCAACTTTCCCTCATTTTTCTATCTTCCTCTGTATCCTACAAACTCTTTCAACCTCTGCCTGTTTACCCAATTACAAAGCTGACTTCACATTTCATGTATTCTTATAACAATTTTTCTCTCTTTGTGCCAATTTTCTGTATTAAGCTATTTTTGCATCACTATAAGAGTGGTACTGGATAATTTATTTTTAAAAAAGGAGGTTTAAGTGGCTCATGGTTCTACAGGCTGTAGAGAAGACACAGCACTGGCATATGCTTCTGGGGAGACCTCTGGAAGTTTACAGTCGTGGCAGAAGTTGAAGCAGAATCTTGCACATCATAGGGCAAAAAGCAGGAGCAAAAAACAGAGGGGCGAGTTGTTACACACTTTTAAATAACCAGATGTTATAGGAACTCACTCACTATTATGAGGATAGTACCAAATGGGATGGTCCTAAGCCATTTCTGAGTAATCCACCCCTATGTCTAAATCACCTTTCACCGGGCCCACCTCCAACATTTAGAATTACACTTAAATATGAGATTTGGGAGGGGACACACATTCAAACTCTATCAGAAGAGTCTTTATGTTTTTTCAAATATAAGATTATATCATTGGCAAAAAAAGATAATTTGACTTCTTTTCCAATGGGGATGTTTTTATTGCTTTCTCTTGTCTGATTGTTCCAGACAGGACTTTCAGAATTATGCTGAATAACAGTGGTAAAAGTGGATATTCTTGTCATCTTCCAGATTTTAGAGGAAAGGCTTTTAGTTTTTCCCCACTTAGTATGATACTAGCTGTGGGTCTATCATATATGACTTTTATTATGTTGAGATATGTTCATTCCATACCCAGTTTTCAAAGAGTTTTTTATAATTAAAGAATATTAAATTTTATCAAATAATTTTTTGGCATAATTGAAATGATTATATGGACTTTGTCCTTTTTTTTTTTGAGATGAAGTCTCCCTCTGTCACCCAGGCTGGAGTGCAATGGCATGATGTCAGCTCACTGCAACCTCTGCCTTCTGGGTTCAAGTGATTCTCCTGCTTCAGACTCCCAAGTAGCTGGGATTACAGATTCCTACCACAGTGCCTGGTTAATTTTTGTATTTTTAGTAGAGATGGGGTTTTGCCATGTTGGCCAGACTGGTTTCAAACTCCTGAATTCAGGTGATCTGCCACCTCGGCTTCCCAAAGTGCTTGGATTACAGGCCTGAGCCACTGTGCCCTACCCCTTCATTCTGTTTATCTGATGTATCACATTGATTGATTTGAATGTTGAACCTTCCTTGCATCCCTGGGATAAATCCCACTTGGTCATTAGGAATTACCTATTTATGTATTGTTTAATAGAGTTTGCTAGGTGTTTTGCAAATTTTTGCACCAATATTCTCAGATATGGGACGGTAGTTTGCTTTTTTAATGTGTCTGTCTGGTTTTGATATCAGGGTAATACTAGCCTCAAAGAATGAGTTTGGAAATTTTCATTCCTTCTCTATTTTTCAGTCTGTTCCTACTGACTTTTTATTAAGGCTTTAATTTTGTTAATTATTATTGGTCTTTTCAGGTTTTAGATTTTTTCCTAGTTCAATCTGGGTAAGCTGTGTGTGTCTAAGAATTAATTTCCTCTATGTTTTCTAATTTGTTGGCATACAATTGCTGATGGTAGCCACTAATGATCTTTTGATTTTCTGAAGTGTTACTGGTAATGTCTGCTTTTTCACCTCTGATTTTACTAATTTGTATCTTCTCTGTTTTTTAGTTAGCCTGTCTAAATATTTGTCAATTGTTTTTTTTCAAAAAATCAACTTTTTTTCATTAATCATTTGCATTGTTTTCTTCATTTTAACTTCATTTACTTCCACTGTAATCTTCATTATTTCTTTTCTTCTAATTTTGGGTTTGGTTTGGTCTTTTTATTCTAGTTAATTAAGACGTATTGTTAGGTTATTTATTTGAAGATTTTCTGCATTTTATGTAGGCACTTGCAGTTATAAATTTTCCTTTTATAATAGTACATCTTTTACTATATTCCATAGGTTTTGCTATGCTATGTTTCCATTATCATTTGTTTCAAGAAATTTTTCTGTTTTCTCCTTAATTTTTTTATCGGCCTACTAATCATTCAGGAGCATATTGTTTAATGTCCATGTGTGTGTATAGTTTCTGAAATTCCTTTTTAATTGATTTCTAGTTTTATTCCCTGTAGTCAGAGAAAATGCTTGATATTATTTCAAATTTTTGGAATGTTTTTAGACTTGTTACTTAACATATGGTCTATCCTTGAGAATAACCCATGTGCTGAGGAGAAGAATGTTTATTCTGCAGCTGTTGCATGAAATTTTCTGTAAATATCTACTAGGTTCATTTGTTCTATAGTGCAGATTGTCTGATGTTTCTTTGTTGATTTTCTGTCTGGAAGATCTATCCAAAGATTAAAGTGGGGTGTTGAAGTATCCAGCCATTATTTTATTGAGGTCTCTTTCTTTAGCCTTATAATATTTGCTTTATTTATCTTGGTGCTTTAGTGTTGGGTACATATATTTTTTCAATTATTATATCCTATTGATGAATTGATCTCTTTATTATTATATAATGACCTTTTTAATCTCTTTCTACAGTCTTTTGTTGAAATCTATTTTTGTCTGGTATAAGTATAGCTATTTCTGCAAAGAACTCAAACAAATTTACAAGAAAAAAACAAACAACCCCAGTGGGTGAAGGATACGAACAGACACTTCTCAAAAGAAGACATTTATGCAGCCAACAGACACATGAAAAAATGCTCATCATCACTGGCCATCAGAGAAATGCAAATCAAAACCACAATGAGATACCATCTCACACCAGTTAGAATGGTGATCATTAAAAAGTCAAGAAACAACAGGTGCTGGAGAGGATGTGGAGAAATAGGAACACTTTTACATTGCTGGTGGGACTGTAAACTAGTTCAACCATTGTGGAAGACAGTGCAGTGATTCCTCAAGGATCTAGAACTAGAAATACCATTTGACCCAGCCATCCCATTACTGGGTATATACCCAAAGGATTATAAATTGTGCTGCTATAAAAAAAAGGAGGCTTTCTAAATAAATCTCCATTAATGTTGAAAGAACGAGGTTTTAAGTCTTGGTCTCAGCCAAAAGGAATTCCTCGCATACCCAGGAGGGATGAAACACTTGCATTGTTACGTTAGATATTCTTAGAGAGAAAGAGGACCATGTGTAATGGAAAATTGCTAACTTTGCCTCAGGGAGACCAGGTTGATTCACTGAGAAAGTTTGAATTGGTTTAGAAAGCATAGTTCTGAGATTTCTAGGAGAAGGAGAAAAGTTAGGGTAGGGCGTAAGAAATAATGCCCACATCATAAAGTTAGAAAGATCTCAAATTAACAATCTAACAACACAACTGAAAGAATTAGAGAAGCAAGAAGAATTCAACCACAAAATTTATAGAAGACAAGAAATAACTAAAATCAGAGCAGAATTGAAAGAAATAGAGACATGAAAAACTGTTCAAAAAATCACTTAAAGTTCTTTGAAAAAATTAATAAGATAGGGTACTAGCTAGATGAATAAAGAAGAAAAGAGAGAAGATTCAAATAAACAAAATTAGAAATGATGAAGGGAATGCTACCACTGTCCCCAGAGAAATAAAAATAACAACCAGCAACTACTATGAACACATCTACACACACAAACTAGAAACCCTAGAAGAGATGGATAAATTCCTGGCCACATACACCATCTCAAGTCTGAACCAGGAAGAAACTGAGTCCCTAAACAGACCAATAATAGCTCCAAAAAATTGAATCAGTAGTAAATAGCCTATCAACCAAAAAAAAAAAAGCCCAGAAGCTGATAGGTTAATAGTCAAATTTTAACAGATATAAGAAGAGCCAGTACCCTTCCTACTAAAACTATTTCAAGAAATAGAGGAGGAGGGACTCCTCCCCAACTTTTTCTACAAGGCCAGCATCACCTGATACCAAAGCCTGGCAGTGACACAACAAAAAAAGAAAGCTTCAGGCCAGTATCCTTGATGAACATCCATTCAATAATCCACAACAAAATCCTTGCAAACCGAATCCAGCAACACATCAAAAGGCTAATTCACCACAGTGAAGTAGGCTTCTTCCCTGGAATGGAAGGTTGGTCCATCATGGGCAAATCAATAAAATGTGATTCATAACATAGATAAAACTAAAGACAAGAACCACGTGATTGTCTCAATAGATGCAGAAAAGTCTTCAGTAAAATTCAGCAATGCTTCCTGTTAAAAAGTCTCAATAAATGAGGTATCGAAGGAACATACCTCAAAATAATAAAGGCCACCTATGACAAACTCACAGCCAACATTATACTAAATGGGCAAAATCTGGAAACATTCTCCTTGAAACTCAGCACAAGACAGGGATGCCCTCTCTCACCACTCCTATTCAACACAGTATTAGAAGTCCTTGCTAGAGCAATCAGACAAGAGAGAAATAAAATATGTTTAAATAGAAAGAGAAGTCCAACTACCTCTGTTTGCAGACAACATAATTCTCTATCTAAACCGTATAGTTGTGACCCAAAAGCTCTATAAGCTGATAAACAACTTCCACACAGTTTCAGGATACAAAATCAATGTACAAAATTTGCTAGCATTCCTATACACCAAGAAGAGCCAAACTAAGAGCCAAATCAGAGAGGCAATTTTATTCACAATTTCCACAAAAAGAATAAAATACATAGGAATACAGCTAACCAGGGTGGTGAAAAATCTCTATAATGAAAATTACAAAACACTGCTCAAAGAAGTCAGAAAAAACAAACAAATGAAAAATCATTCCATGTTAATGGAGAGAAAGAAGTAATATCATTTAAATGGTTGTACTGCCCAAAGCTATATTGAACTACCAATGACATGCTTCACAGAAGTAGAAAAAGCTACTTAAAAATTCGTATAGAACCAAGAAAGAACCTAAGTAGCCAAGGCAATCCACAAAGCTTGAGGCATCACATTACTTTACTTCAAACAATACTACAGCACTACAGTAACCAAAACAGCATGGTACTGGTATAAAAACAGACACATACACCAATGGAACAGAATAGAGATCCCAGAAATAAGACCACATACCTACAACTATCTAACCTTTGACAAAGCTGGCAAAAACAAGCAATGGGGAAAAGATTCCCTATTCAATAAATGGTGCTGGAATAACTGGCTAGCCATATGCAGAAGATTGAAGTTGGAATTCTTCCTTATACCACACAAAAAAATCAACCCAAGATGGATTAAATACTTAAATATAAAACCCAAAACTATAAAAGCCCTGGAAGACAACCTAGGCAATACCGTCCTGGACATATAAACAGGCAAAGATTTCATGATAAAGACACCAAAAACAATTACAACAAATGCAACTATTGACAAGTGGGATCTAATTAAACTTAAAAGCTTCTGCTCAGCAAAAGAAATTATCAATAGAGTGAGCACACAACCTATAGAATGAGAAAAAGTATTTACAAACTATGTCTCTGACAAAGATCTAATATTCAATATAAGGAACTTAAATTTACAAGAGAAAAACAAATAACCCTATTAAAAATTGGCCAAAGAATTGTCTATTCATGTCCTTAGCTTACTTTTTGATGGGAGTGTTTGTTTTTTTCTTGCTAATTTGTTTGAGCTCATTGTATATTCTGGATATTAGTTCTTTGTCAGATATACAGATTGTGAAGATTTTCTCCCATTCTGTGGATTGTCTGTTTACTCTGCTGGCTGTTCCTTCTGCCGTGAAAAAGCTCTTCAGTTTAATTAAATCCCACCTGTTTATCTTTGTTTTTCTTGCATTTGCCTTTGGGATCTTGGTCATGAAATCTTTGCCTAAGCCAATGTCCAGAAGGGTTTTTTTGATGTCGTCATCTAGAATTTTTATACTTTCAGGTCCTAGATTTAAGTTCTTGATCCATCTTGAGTTGATTTTTGCATAAGGTGAGAGATAAAGATCCAATTTCATTCTCCTACTTGTGGCTTACCAATTATCCCAGTACCATTTGTTGGGTAGGGTGTTCTTTCCCCACTTTGCTTTTGTTTGCTTTGTCAAAGATCAGTTGGCTGTAAATATCTGGGTTAATTTCTGGGTTCTCCATTATGTTCCATTTGTCTATGTGCCTGTTTTTATACCAGAACCATGCTGTTTTCTGACTATGGTCTTATGATATAGTTTGAAATCAGGTAATATGATGCCTTCTGATTTGTTCTTTTTGTTTAATATTGCTTTGGCTATGCGGGCTCCTTTTTGGTTCCATATGAATTTTAGCATTGCTTTTTCTAGTTCTGTGAAGAATGATGATGGTATTCTGATGGCAATTGCATCGAATTTGTAGATTGCTTTTGGAGGTATGGTCATAGACAATTCTCAGAAGATATACAAATGGCCAACAAACATATGAAAAAATGCTCAACATCACTAATGATCAGGGAAATGCAAATTACAACCACAATGCAATGCCACCCTACTCCCACAAGAATGGTCATAATAAAAAAAAAATAGATGTTGGTGTGAGTGTGGTGAAAAGGGAACACTTCTACACTGCTGGTGGGAATGTAAGCTAGTACAATCACTATGGACAGTAGTGTGGAGATTCCTTAAACATCTAAAAGTAGGAGTACCATTTGATCCACCAATCCCACTACTGGCTATGTACCCAGAGGAAAAAAAGTCATTATACAAAAAAGTTACTTGCACACACATATTTATAGCAACAGAATTTGCAATTTCAGAAATGTAGAACCAATCCAAATGCCCATCAATCAACGAGTGGATGAAGAAACTGTGGTACATATGTACGATGGAATACCACTCAGACATAAAAAGGAATGAATTAATGACAGTTGCAGCAACCTGGATGGGATTGAAGACTATTATTCTAAGTGACGTAACTCAGGAATGGAAAACCAAACATCATATATTCTCACTTATAATTGGGAGCTAAGCTATAAGGATGCAAAAGCATAAGAATGACACAATGGACTTTGGGGACTCAGGGAGAAAGGGGAGAAGGTGGTGAGGCACAAAAGGCTACAAATTGGGTTCAGTGTACACACATGAGGTGATGGATGCACCAAAATCTTACAAATCAATAAATAACTTACTAATGTAACCAAATGGTCCCTGTTGTCTTAAAACCTATGGAAATAAAAAAAAATGTTTAAAAAGTGGGCAAAGGACATGAATGCTTTTCAAAAGAATACATACATGTGACCAACGACCATAGAATACAAAGCTCAATATCACTGATCATTAGAGAAATGCAAATCAAAGGCACAGTGAGACACCATCTCACACCAGTCAGAATGGCTATTGTAAAAAGTCATAAAATAACAGATGCTGGCAAGGTTGTGGAGAAAGAGAACACATACACTGTGGGAGTGTACATTGGTCCCACCATTGTGGAAAGCACAACAGTGCTTTCCTCGAAAGAGATAAAAGCAGAACTATCAGTTGACCCAGCAGTCTCACTACTGGGTGTATACCCAGAGGTATATATAAATTGTTCTGTCATAAAGACACAAGCACGTAAATATTTATTGCAGCACTATTCACAATAGTAAAGACATGGAATCAACCTAAATGCCCAAAGATGACAGATTGGATGCAGATAATATGGCACATTGTGGAGGAAAAAAATATTAAATTTGAACTCAATTGAACAGGGACACAAACAATGGTCACTAAGTCCTGGAACGAGTTGTGTGAGCCCCTTGAGGCATTCATCCAGTGCTGCTTCGGAGAAACAGTTATTGAAAAACAGTTATTGAGAAGCAACAGGCAATTGCAAAAAGAAGTTGACCTTTTAGTGTTCCTTGAGCTCAGTTGCAAAGGGCCCTCATGACTGGCCCTCATGACAAGCAACTGGTTACAAAAAGAGCTTGGTTCCCAGACCGTGCCAAAGATTCATGGGACCTCTCCTCATCTGTGCATGGACTAGTGGCCAATTCTGAATCCCAGGCTGTTGCTTCCCTGTCTGGTGATGAACCCCCCATAATCTGGTGAGTGTAAATATATATATATATATATGTATGTATATACATTTTCCCTTCTCCCCTTCCCATTAAAATTTGTTTATTGTATCACATGCTTATTATATCTATATTGCCATATACTCGGGATAAAGTAGGTTTACATTTAAAAGTATTGTGTGTTTCTTTTCTTTCCTTACACGTTTCCCACACAGAACACATATGTGCACCATGGAATACTATGCAGCTACGTGTTCTCACTTGAAATGGGAGCTAAATAATGAGAACTTCTGAACACAAAGAAGGAAAAAACAGACAACAGACACTGGAGTCTATTTGAGTGGGGAAGGTGGGAAAAGGGAGAGGAACAGAAAAGATAACAATGGGGTACTGGGCTTAATACTTGTGTTATGAAATAATCTGTATAACAAGCCCCTGTGGTATGAGTTTATCTATGTAACAAACCTTCCCATGTACCCCAGAACCTAAAACAAAAACTGTTTTAAATCCTTTTTTTTTCTTTTTTTTATTATTATACTTTAGGTTTTAGGGTACATGTGCACAATGTCCAGGTTTGTTACATATGTATCCTTGTGCCATGTTTGTTTGCTGCACCCACTAACTCGACATTTAGCATTAGGTATATCTCCTAATGCTTTCCCTCCCTCCTCCCCCCACCCCAGAACAGTCCCCGGAGTGTGATGTTCCCCTTCCTGTGTCCATGAGTTCTCATTGTTCAATTCCCACCTATGAGTGAGAACATGCGGTGTTTGGTTTTTTGTCCTTGCGATAATTTACTGAGAATGATGGTTTCCAGTTTCATCCATGTCCCTACAAAGGACATGAACTCATCATTTTTTATGGCTGCATAGTATTCCATGGTGTATATGTGCCACATTTTCTTAATCCAATCTATCGTTGTTGGACATTTGGGTTGGTTCCAACTCTTTGTTATTGTGAATAGTGCCGCAGTAAACATACGTGTGCATGTGTCTTTATAGCAGCATGATTTATAGTCCTTTGGGTATATACCCAGTAATGGGATGGCTGGGTCAAATGGTATTTCTAGTTCTAGATCCCTGAGGAATCACACACTGACTTCCACAATGGTTGAACTAGTTTACAGCCCCACCAACAGTGTAAAAATGTTCCTATTTCTCCACATCTTCTCCAGCACCTGTTGTTTCCTGACTTTTTAATGATGGCCATTCTAACTGGTGTGAGATGGTATCTCATTGTGGTTTGATTTGCATTCCTCTGATGGCCAGTGATGATGAGCATTTTTTCATGTGTTTTTTGGCTGCATAAATATCTTCTTTTGAGAAGTGTCTGTTCATGTCCTTTGCCCACTTTTTGATGGGGTTGTTTGCTTTTTTCTTGTAAATTTGTTTGAGTTCATTGTAGATTCTGGATATTAGCCCTTTGTCAGATGAGTAGGTTGTGAAAATTTTCTCCCATTTTATAGGTTGCCTGTTCACTCTGATGGTAGTTTCTTTTGCTGTGCAGAGGTTCTTTAGTTTGATTAGATCCCATTTGTCAACTTTGGCTTTTGTTGCCATTGCTTTTGGTGTTTTAGACATGAAGTCCTTGCCCATGCCTATGTCCTGGATGGTACTGCCTAGGTTTTCTTCTAGGGTTTTTATGATTTTAGGTCTAACATGTAAGTCTTTAATCCATCTTGAATTAATTTTTGTATAAGATGTAAGGAAGGGATCCAGTTTCAGCTTTCTACATATGGCTAGCCAGTTTTCCCAGCACCGTTTATTAAATAGGGAATCCTTTCCCCGTTTTTTGTTTTTGTCAGGTTTGTCAAAGATCAGATAGTTCTAGATATGCAGCATTATTTCTGAGGGCCCTATTCTGTTCCATTGATCTATGTCTCTTTTGTGGTACCAGTACCATGCTGTTTTGGTTACTGTAGCCTTGTAGTGTAGTTTGAAGTCAGGTAGCGTGATGCCTCCAGCTTTGTTCTTTTGGCTTGGGATTGACTTGGTGATACAGGCTCTTTTTTGGTTCCATATGATATTTAAAGTAGTTTTTTCCAATTCTGTGAAGAAAGTCATTGGTAGCTTGATGGGGATGGCATTGAATCTATAAATTACCTTGGGCAGTATGGCCATTTTCATGATATTGATTCTTCCAACCCGTGAGGATGGAATGTTCTTCCATTTGTTTGTATTCTCTTTTATTTCATTAAGCAATTGTTTGTAGTTCTCTTTGAAGAGGTCCTTCACATCCCTTGTAAGTTGGATTCCTTGGTATTTTATTATCTTTGAAGCAATTGTGAATGGGAGTTCACTCATGATTTGGCAATGTGTTTGTCTGTGATTGGTGCACAAGAATGCTTGTGATTTTTGTACATTGATTTTGTGTCCTGAGACTTTGCTGAAGTTGCTAATCAGCTGGAGATTTTGTGCTGAAACAATGGGGTTCTCTGGACATACAGTCATGTCATCTGCAAACAGGGACAATTTGACTTCCTCTTTTCATAACTGAATACCCTTTATTTCCTTCTCCTGCCTGATTGCCCTGGCCAGAAATTCCAGCACTATGTTGAATAGGAGTGGTGAGAGAGGGCATCCCTGTCTTGTGCCAGTTTTCAAAGGGAATGCTTCCAGCTTTTGCCCATTCAGTATGATATTGGCTGTGGGTTTGTCATAGATAGCTCTTATTATTTTGAGATATGTCCCATCAATACCTGATTTATTGAGAATTTTTAGCATGAAGTGTTGTCGAATTTTGTCAAAGGCCTTTTCTGCATCTATTGAGATAATCATGTGGTTTTTGTCTTTGGTTCTGTTTATATGCTGGATTACATTTATTGATTTGCGTATGTTGAACCAGACTTGCATCCCAGGGATGAAGCACTCTTGATCATGGTGTATAAGCTTTTTGATATGCTGCTGGATTCGGTTAGCCAGTATTTTATTGAGGATTTTTGCATCAATGTTCATCATGGATATTGGTCTGAAATTTTCTTTTTTGGTTGTGTCTCTGCCTGGCTTTGGTATGAGGACGATGCTGGCCTCATACAATCTGTTAGGGAGGATTCCCTCTTTTTCTATTGATTGGAATAGTTTCAGAAGAAATGGTACCAGTTCCTCCTTGTACCTCTGGTAGATTTCAGCTGTGAATCCATCAGGTCCTGGACTCTTTTTGGTTGGTATACTATTGATTATTGCCACAATTTCAGAGCCTGTTATTGGTCTATTCAGAGATTCAACTTCTTCCTGGTTTAGTCTTGGGAGGGTGTATTTGTCGAGGAATTTATCCGTTTCTTCTAGATTTTCTAGTTTATTTGTTTAGAGGTGTTTTTAGTATTCTCTGATGGTAGATTGTATTTCTGTGAGATCGGTGGTGATATCCTCTTTTTCATTTTGTATTGCATCTATTTGATTCTTCTCTCTTTTCTTCTTTATTAGTCTTGCTAGCGGTCTATCAATTTTGTTGATCTTTTCAAAAAACCAGCTTCTGGATTCATTAATTTTTTGAAGGGTTTTTGTGTCTCTATTTCCTTCAGTTCTGCTTTTATTTTATTTTATTTTATTTTATTTTTAAATTTTTTTTGCACACAAAAACAATAAACATTTTCTAAAAATACATACAAACAAAAAGATGCGTATCAAACATATTAGGAAGGTTACACATGGGAAGTCAGGGAATAGAAATGGGGGGTGGGAGTTAAAATAAATGAGAGAGGGACTTTATATGGATCAGTGATAATAACTCAATCCTCTATTTGACAAAGAAGAGGGAGAAGGAAGAGGAAGAAAAAGAAAGTGGGATAAAGGATCAGAAAGGGAGGAAAATAGAAAAAATTAGAGTATGACTCCAGGGTAGACCTGTTTTGTTGTCACTGAGTTGGTTGGTTGGTTTGTCTGTTGTATTTTTCATGCTTCGCCAAGTTGGCCAGACTGGTCTCGAACTCCTAGCCCGAAGTGATCAACCCGCCTCACCCCCCAGAGTGCCGGGACCACAGGCGTGAGCCACCACGTCCAGCACCCACATTGCTTCTGGCCTCCGTGGTAGACCTCCCGGACGGAGCGGCCAGGCAGAGGTGCTCCTCACTTCTTCCCAGACACGGGGCGGCCGGGCAGAGGCGCTCCTGATTTTAGTTATTTCTAGCCTTCTGCTAGCTTTTGAATCTGTTTGCTCTTGCTTTTCTCTTTTTTTTTTTTTTTTTTTGAGATGGAGTCTCGCTCTGTTGCCCAGGCTGGAATGCAGTGGCGCAATCTCGGCTCACTGCAAGCTCTGCCTCCCAGGTTCACGCCATTCTCCTGCCTCAGCCTCTCTGAGCAGCTGGGACTACAGGTGCCCGCCACCACGACTGGCTAATTTTTTTTTTGTATTTTTAGAAGAGACGGGGTTTCACCGTGTTCTTCATCTGCTGACCTCCTGATCCGCCCACATCGGCCTCCCAAAGTGCTGGGATTACAAGCATGAGCCACCGTGCCCGGCTGTTCTTGATTTTCTAGTTCTTTTAATCGTGATGTTAGGGTGTCAATTTTGGATCTTTCCTGCTTTCTCTTGTGGGCATTTAGTACTATAAATTTCCCTCTACACACTGCTTTGAACTTGTCCCAGAGATTCTGGTATGTTGTGTCTTTGTTCTCGTTAGTTTCAAAGAACATCTTTATTTCTGCCTTCATTTCATTATGTACCCAGTAGTCATTCAGGAGCACGTTGTTTAGTTTCCATGTAGTTGAGTGGTTTTGAGTGAGTTTCTTAATCCTGAGTTCTAGTTTGATTGCACTGTGATCTGAGAGACAGTTTGTTATAATTGTTCTTTTACATTTGCTGAGGAGAGCTTTACTTTCAACTATGTGGTCAGTTTTGGAATAGGTGTGGTGTGGTGCTGAAAAAAATGTATATTCTGTTGATTTGGGGTGGACAGTTCTGTAGATGTCTATTAGGTATACTTTGTGCAGAGCTGAGTTCAATTCCTGGGTATCCTTGTTAACTTTCTGTCTCGTTGATCTGTCTAATGTTGACAGTGGGGTGTTAAAATCTCCCACTATTATTGTGTGGGAGTTTAAGTCCCTTTGTAGGTCACTCAGGACTTGCTTTATGAATCTGGATGCTCCTGTGTTGGGTGCATATATATTTAGGATAGTTAGCTCTTCTTGTTGAATTGATCCCTTTACCATTATGTCATGGCCTTCTTTGTCTCTTTTAATCTTTGTTGGTTTGAAGTCTATTTTATCAGAGACTAGGATTGCAACCCCTGCCTTTTTTTGTTTTCCATTTGCTTGATAGATCTTCCTCCATCCCTTTATTTTGAGTCTATGTGTGTCTCGGCACATGAGAAGGGTTTCCTGAATACAGCACACTGATGGGTCTTGACTCTTTATCCACTTTGCCAGTCTGTGTCTTCTAATTGGAGCATTTAGCCCATTTACATTTAAAATTAATATTGTTATGTGTGAATATTATCCTGTCATTAGATGTTAATTGGTTATTTTGCTCGTTAGTTGATGCAGTTTCATCCTAGCCTCGATGGCCTTTACAATTTGGCATGTTTTTGCAGTGGCTGGTACCAGTTTTTCCTTTCCATGTTTAGTGCTTCCTTCAGGAACTCTGTAAGGCCGGCCTGATGGTGACAAAATCACTCAGCATTTGCTTGTGTGTAAAATATTTTATTTCTCCTTCACTTATGAAGCTTAGTTTGGCTGGATATGAAATTCTGGGTTGAAAATTCTTTTCTTTAAGAATGTTGAATATCGGCCCCCACTCTCTTCTGGCTTGCAGAGTTTCTGCCGAGAGATCAACTGTTAGTCTGATGGGCTTCCCTTTGTGGGTAACCCGACCTTTCTCTCTGGCTGCCCTTAACATTTTTTCCTTCATTTCAACTTTGATGAATCTGACAATTATGTGTCTTGGAGTTGCTCTTCTCGAGGAGTATCTTTGTGGTGTTCTCTGTATTTCCTGAATCTGAATGTTGGCCTGCCTTGCTAGATTGGGGAAGTTCTCCCGGATAACATCTTCCAGAGTGTTTTCCAACTTGGTTCCATTCTCCCCGTCACTTTCAGGTACAGCAATCAGACATAGGTTTGGTCTTTTCACATAGTCCCGTATTTCTTGGATGCTTTGTTCATTTCTTTTTATTCTTTTTTCTCTAAACTTCTCTTCTCACTTCATTTCATTCATTTCATCTTCCATCGCTGACCCCATTTCTTCCAGTTGATTGCATCGGCTACCGAGGCTTCTGAAATCTTCATGTAGTTCTTGAAACTTGGCTTTCAGCTCCATCAGCTCCTTTAAGGACTTCTCTGCATTGGTTATTCTAGTTATCCATTCATCTAATTTTTTTTCAAAGTTTTTAACTTCTTTGCTATTGTTTTGAATTTCTTCCCGTAGCTTGGAGTAGTTTGATCGTCTGAAGCCTTCTTCTCTCAACTCATCAAAGTCATTCTCCATCCAGCTTTGTTACGTTGCTGATGAGGAACTGCGTTCCTTTGGAGGAGGAGAGGTGCTCTGCTTTTTACAGTTTCCAGTTTTTCTGCTCTGTTTTTTCCCTCATCTTTGTTGTTTTATCTACTTTTGTCTTTGATGATGGTGATGTACAGATGGGTTTTTGGTGTGGGTATCCTTTCTGTTTGTTAGTTTTCCTTCTACCACACAGGGCCCTCAGCTGCAGGTCTGTTGGAGTTTGCTAGAGGTCCACTCCAGACCCTGTTTGGCTGGGTGTCAGCAGTGGTGGCTGCCAAACAGCGGAATTTTCGTGAGACCGCAAATTCAGCTGTCTGATAGTTCCTCTGAAAGTTTTGTCTCAGAGGAGTACCTGGCCGAGTGAGGTGTCAGTCTGTCCCTACTGCAGGGTGCCTCCCAGTTAGGCTTCTCAGGGGTCAGGGTCCCACTTTAGGAGGCAGTGTGCCCATTCTCAGATCTCCAGCTGCATGCTGGGAGAACCACTACTCTCTTCAATGCTGTCAGACAGGGATATTTAAGTCTGCAGATGTTCCTGCTGACTTTTTGTTTGTCTCTGCCCTGCCCCCAGAGGTGGAGCCTACAGAGGCAGGCAGGCCTCATCGAGCTGTGGTGGGCTCCACCCAGTTTGAGCTTCCTGGCTGCTTTGTTTACCTAAGCAAGCCTGGGCAATGGTGGGCGCCCCTCCCCCAGCCTCGCTGCTGCCTTGCAGTTTGATCTCCGACTGTTGTGCTAGCAATCAGTGAGACTCCGTGGGCATAGGACCCTCTGAGCCAGGTGTGGGACACAATCTCCTGGTGTGCTGTTTTCCAGGCCCATTGGAAAAGCACAGTATTAGGGTGGGACTGACCCGATTTTCCAGGTGCCATCTGTTACCCCTTTCTTTGACTAGGAAAGGGAACTCCCTGACCCCTTGCACTTCCTGAGTGAGGCAATGCCTTGCCCTGCTTCGTCTCATGCACAGTGTTCTGCCCTGACTGTCCTGCACCCACTGTTTGGCACTCCCTAGTGAGATGAACCCGGTACCTCAAATGGAAATGCAGAAATCACCGTCATCTGTGTCACTCACTCTGGGAGCTGTAGACTGGAGCTGTTCCTATTCTGCCATCTTGGCTCCACCCCCCCTTAAATCCTTTATGAAAGCTGTAAGATCTGCTCCTGTGTGTATGTCTACATGTGTTACATGTATGTGATAATATTTTGTAAATAAAGCTCGTTCTTAAATCATTAAATAGAAATGGCTTTACAATTATCCATTAAAAATAATTAGATTCTTGCTTGATTTAACTGTGAGCTTGTCTTTTGTTGAGAGTTTCTAGATTCATGGGTCTTCATAGGTGACCATGAAGAAGTATGGAGACACGTCCTCAGTGCCTAGACCAGCAGCTACAAGCCAGAATCAAGCAGTCGGCCCCTTCTTTCTCTGCTTTTCCTGTTTTGCCTCCTGGTTATTTTAGGCGTCTTTGGATCCTCCAGTTACAGCCTTCACAGCTCTGTCTTTAGTCCTAATAGATTCAGGCAGGCCTTGATCTTCATAGTTTTCTTCAGTGCCATGTGGCTACTTGGGACCTAAAATTACTGAGGGAAGACATTAGGGATGCTACCTGTGTCATAGTTTCAAAATTCTGTCCAGTAATTTAAAATCTTAAAGTCACGTTAAATTAAGTAATACATAACTGTAAAATATCTTGAGTCATTTGTAAGCTAAAATAGTGAAATATTAACCATTAAAAATTAGTTTAGGTCTATACCTGACATGTTACTTGTATATGGTATAGAAAACCTAAACATCTTTAGTTCTGTTAATAAACAGTAATTTGAAGAACCATATTTCTTAAAAGTTATAAAATGGTTTTTATCTAAAAATACTGATTCAAGACAGTTGAAAATCACTTTTTAGGGTTTTCACTGAAAATTGGGGTTCCTAAGACTTAATTACTACATATGAGAGAAATAATTCTGCATACAGAGTGTATAAAAAGCAAGATATGCTTTTTTTTTCTTTTTTGAGAACGAGCCTTGTTCTGTTGCCCAGGCTGTCATGCAGTGACATGATTTCTGCTCACAGCAACTTCTGCCTCCCCTATTCAAGCGATTCACCTGCCTCAGCCTCCCAAGCAGCTGGGATTACAGGTGCTCGCAACCACACCCAGCTAATTTTTGTATTTTTAGTAGAGATGGAGTTTCAACATGTTGGCCAGGCTGATCTCGAACACCTGACCTCAAGTGATGCATCTGCCTTGGCCTCCCAAAATGCTGGGATTACAGGCTTGTGAACATATGCTTTTGATGATAAAACTCACAAAGACATAAAAATGTGTTTTAATTTTTTTTTGGTTTGAAGTTACTTAAAGATTTCAAATTGAGGAAGTAAAAAAAAACTAGATAAAAATAGATAAATATAGAAAGTTGGGGGGAAATGCAAAGCATAGGTTTACAAAAATCTGGGATTAAAAGATGACAAAATTTGATAAATTTATTTATAAAGTTTTATTGAATTAACTTTAGAGGCTGGGCATGGTGGCTCACGACTGTAAATAATAAAATTATCTTTCCAATTATGTCTAACTATGATAGTTTAAAGTCATTTCCACAGTAAATTCTTTAATTCTGAGGCAGTTTCTCACAACTTTACAATCTTGCAAATTCCGAGAAGATTGTATCTTTAGGGAAGTTCATGAAAGGATGGAGAAGGCCTGAGAAGCACTCTTGAATACAGGGTTTTGAGAACTTTAGAATTCTATTACTTGAACTTGGTAAGAATTACCAGAACTTTAATGAAGAGACTGACTGGTTTATAAAACTGCTCACCCAAGCAGAATAAAAATCAATTGAATACCAAGAAAATACTTTGCCAGATTTTCATGCCAAATCAGCCAGTACTTAAATTGTCTAGATAAAAAATTTGAATGAACTGCATAGTCCAAGTCAAATTATATATGATAATCCCTGATTAGTCAGTGCTATGCACCTAAGCTGAAGAAACAGTCCAATATTAAGCATGGAGAACCAGAATGTCTTCCTTGTCCTTCCTGAGTTCTGAAGGCTTTTCTTATTAAAAGTTCTGCATTCTGATTCTTGGGTTTGAGAGTAAAGCAAGATGGCAGAAAGAAGGCTCCACTGATTGTCCCTCCTGCAAGGACACCAGATGAACAACTATCAATATC
This sequence comes from Nomascus leucogenys, assembly GCF_006542625.1. Classification (NCBI taxonomy): domain Eukaryota; kingdom Metazoa; phylum Chordata; class Mammalia; order Primates; family Hylobatidae; genus Nomascus; species Nomascus leucogenys. Next base: position 41,927 of record NW_022097292.1, read on the forward strand.
CACATAAAAAATACATTCATAAGAACCAAAAATCAGGTGAGTACTCAGAGTACCTGGTTTTAACCTCATGTCACTGAAAGAGGCACTGAAGAGGGAGAAAAAACAGTCCTGAAATCACCGTTTCCTCATCCCCAGCAGGATGGCATGGTGCAGAGATCAACTCTGCATTCTGCGGGAGGGAGAACACAGCAATTGTGGGGCACTGAACTCAGTGCTGTCCTGTTAGAGCAGAAAGGAAAACCAGACCAAACGCAGTTAATGCCCATCCACAGAGGGATCAATTAAACCAGCCCCAGCCAGAGGAGAATCAGATTCCAGTGGTTGGAACTTGAGTGTTTGGAAACCTGGCAACTAAGGGCTCCCACACTCTGTGTGTCTAAGAAAACTTGAAAGGCAGCCTAGGCCATCAGGACTGCAACTCTTAGGTGAGGCCTAGGGCTGAACTGGGCCCAGGGACAGAGGGCTGGGGTGGGGAGGGCATGCAACATACTGAGACAACAGCTGGGGCAGCCAAAGCAGTTCTGGCATTATCACTCCCCTAACACCAGACTGCACAGCTCATGGCTCCAAAAGGGACCCCATCCTTCTACTTGAGGAGAAGAGGGAAAAGAATAGGGAGTGCTTTATCTTTCATCCTGGACACCAGCTCAGCCACAGCAAGATTGTGCACTGGTCAGAATCCTGTGGCCTCCTTTCCAGTCTCTGGCTCCTAGATATTCCTAGACACACCCTGGGCCAGAAGGAAACCTGCTGCCTTGAAGAAAAGAACCATGTGCTCGTAGGATTTATCGCCTGCAAACTTGAAAACCTTGGGCTCTGAATAACCAGAAGCCATACCCAGTACTACATCAAGGGCCTTGGATGATCCTCATAGACTTGCTAGATTTAGGTGAACTCACCACATTACCAGCTGTGGTGGCTAAAAGGCAAAACTCCTTCTTCTTGGGAAAAGTAGAGGGAAAGTTAAAGGGGACTTTGTCTTGCCCCTTAGGTACCAGCAAGGCCAGAGGTGGGTAGAGCACCAAGCGAGCTTTCGGAATCCCTGTTTCTAGGACTTGATTCTTGGTTGGCATTTATGAAGCTGCCCAAGGCCAGTTGGGAGCCCATTGCCCTGAAAATGGCAAGTCCCAGGCCAGGCAGCATTCACCGCAAGCTGACAAGAGGCTTTGGGCCTTAAAGGAACATTGGTGGTAGCCTGGCAGTACTCACTGTGGCCTGAGGTGGTGGTGGCTACTCTGCCTTTAGGAAAGGAAGGTAGGAATAGGAAGGACTATGTCTTGTGGCTTGAGTGCCAGATCAGCTGCAATGCAATTGAATGTCAAGTGGACTTCTAAAATTTTTGACTCTACTCCATGACTTCTGAATGGCACTTCTGGACCCATCCAGGGGCTGAGGGCACTCACTGCCCTAAAGGAAAGAAGACAGGCCTGGCTGGCTTTGCCACCTGCTAATTGTAGAGACCAAAGGCCTTGAGTGAACATAGGCAGTCATCAGAAAGTGCATGCAGCAAGACTTGAGCAAGACCCCGTGCTGTGTTAGCTTCAGGTCTGATCCAGGGCAGTCATAGCGGTGGTGGCCAGGGGTGCTTGTGTCTTTCTTCTCCCAGATTTAGGTGGCTTATAACAGAGAGAAAGACTCTTTATCTCTGAGAGAAAATAACGGTAGAGAACAAGAGTCTCTGGCCAGTAATCCAGAAAATTCTCCTGGATCTAGTTGAAGGCTGTCAAGGTGGTACTTCTCTGAGTCTGGAAGAATTACAGCATTATTGGGTACAAGGTACCCATAAAGCATATATGGCTTAGATCACAACACCCAAGTCTTTTCAAATATGTGAAAAGTCTTCCCAAGAAAGACAGCTACAAATAAGCCCAGAAAGTGAAGACTACAATAAATACTCACCTTTTCTCTTTTTTAATTTTATTTTTTAAACCTCTCATATGGTGCTGCATGCCCAAGATTTTAATGTCCAGACACTGAAGAACATCTACTAGCATCAACACTATCCAGGAAAACATGACCTCACCAAGTGAACTAAATAACTCACTGGGGACAAATCCTGGAGAAAAAGAGTTATGTGACCTTTCAGACAGAGAATTCAACATATCTGTATTAAAAAATAAAGTGAAAGAAATGTAAGATAACAAAGTAAAGAAATTCCAAATTTTATCAGCTAAACTCAACAAAGAGATTGAAATAGTTACAACAAATTAAGCAGAAATTCTTGAGCTGAAAAATGAAATTGGCATGCTGAAGAATACATTAGAGCCATTTAATAGCAGAATGGATCAAGCAGAAGAAATAGTGAACTTGAAGACAGGCTATTTGAAAATACATAGTCAGAAGAGACAAAAGAAAAAGAATAAAAACAACAAATCATGCCTACAGGATCTAGAAAGATAGCCTCACAAAGACAGATCTAAGAGTTATTGGTTTTAAAGAAGATGTAGAGAAAGAGGCAGGGGTAGAAAAATTTATTCAAAGGGATAATAACAAAACGTTCCAAACCTAGAGAAAGATATCTGTATCCAACTACAAAAATGTTATAGGACATTAAGCAGATTTAATCCAAAAAGACTACTTCAAAGCATTCAATAGATCTTCCAAAAGTCAAAGATAAAGAAAAGTTCTAAAGGAAGAAAGAGAAAAGAAACAAATAACATACCGGTGAGCTCCAAAACCTCTGGAAGCAGACTTTACAGTGGAAACCCTACCGGCCAGGAGAGAGAAGCAATAAATATTTAAAGTACTAAAGGAAAAAAAAACTTTTACCTTAGAATAGCATATACAGTGAAAATGTTCTTCAAATAAAAAGAAGAAATCCTGACTTTTCCAAACAAATAAAAGCTGAAGTATTTTATGAATACCATGTCTGTCCTAAAGGAATGCTAGAGAGTACTTCAATCAGGAAGAAAAGGACATTAACGAGCAATAAATGATCACCTGAAGGTAAAAAATTCCTCACTGCTAATAGGATACAAAACAAAACAATATTATAACACTGTAGCTGTGTGCTGTGCAAACTACTCTTATTCAAAGTAGGAATACTAAATATTATCCAATCAAAAGTAATAACTACAGCAACATTTCAAGACATACCACAATAAAATATAAGTAGAAACAACAAAAAGTTAAAAAGTGAAGGGATGAGCACACCTGTCCTGAGCCGGCCGATGTGGTGGAAGCTCGGAGCTCCGGAGCCAGGGAAGGCCAGGAGCATGGGTGGAAGGGAGGCCGCCCTGAGAGCCGGAAGCCTGGGCAGGGGACGGAGGCCTCCGGCGCCCCCCAGCAACAGCAGGGCTGTGCCAAGTTGGTCCTGCGTGAGGCCTGGCCGCCGGCGACGGCAGGACGCTCTGGGAGGCCAGCGGTGCTCGGGCCTGGAGGGAAACAACTGCCCGGGGGCACCAACGAGCGGCTCTGGGTGTCCTGGATCCGAGCCCCGCTGCCCCGGGGTGGCGGTGACGCCTGGAGTCGGGCGGGCGTGGCTGGGCCGGGCTCTTGGGGCAGCCAGGCAGCGCTGAGGGCATCTAGGCCACACCACCCTGAACACGCCCCGTCTCCTCTGATCTCGTGAAGCTAAGCAGGGTCGGGCCTGGTGAGTACTTGGATGGATTCTGCCTGGGAATAGCTGGTACTGTAGGCTTTTGGCTTCCTGCTCCCTCCCACTTTCCCCCTTTTGTCTCCGTGCTTCCCAACCTCCCCTCCTCCCTCCACCTTGTCTGCCCCTGCACCCCAGCCAAAGCCCAGGGCCTCCCCCTGAAGATCCACCACTGCAGCACCACAAGGCAGCAGCATCCCACCTCTTCCGACTCGCCGCAGCCCCACCAGGAGCCCGGCTCCAACCCAGGAGGACGGGACCAACCCCGAGGGCGCAGGCGCGGGTTCCCTGAGGTCCCGGGTGTCTTTCACGCTCCCGGGACGCCCAGACAACTCAATCATTCATCCAGCGCTGCAGCAACGGTCCAAGCCCGGGGAAGGGGCGGGCAGGGGCAGCGGGTCCCACAGACGCCAGCCAAGACCTCCGCTCCAGAACCCGTGGGCTGCTTTCCCCGGGTGAAGGACATTGCCTTCACCAGCCATGAGGAAATCCCTCCCTGTGCACTTTGCCACCGACTTCGTGTAAACTCCAGTCCCGAGGACACGAGAGAGACCCAGGCCTGGCCCCATGGACAGGCTCAGAGCCATAGCTCTCGCCAGACGGATGGGCACACTCTACAAATCTGGGGGCCCACTGCACCAAGAAGACAGAAAGAAGCAAACAAGGGAAGGACTCTATGAAACACACCCCCAAAGCAACCAACCAATCCAAGAAAATAAAACACGTCTCAGGGCTCCACTGGTTTTCCCGCGTTGGGGGCCCTGACCCCCTGTTCTAGCCGGGCCTAAGCACCCTCCACCCCACCCCGGCCTGCTCAAAGGGGCCCTGTCTACCTGAGCAGAGCCTCCCTCTCCAAGGCTCTGTCACTCTCGCTCTACAGCTCCCTCACTCTCTCCCTTTCTCTACTTCCCCCTCCACCTCAGGCTCTTCTGTCACGCTCTCTCTTTCCCTCCTTCCCTCTTTCTCTCTCTCTCTCCTCCCACACTGTCTGGGTATCTCTCTCCCTCTGGTTCTATCTCTCCATTCCTCCCTCCCTTGCTTTCCTTCTGTAGCAGGAGGAGCTGCAGACGAAACCCTTAGACACCGAGTTGTGGAAGGAAGGGCTTTATTCAGCTGGGATCATGAGTAGACTCAGGTATCCAAAAACCGAGCTCCCTGACTGAGTAATTCCTGTCCCTCTTAAGGGCTTACAACTCTAAGGGGGTCTGCGTGAGAGGGTCGTGATCCATTGAGGAAGCAGAGGGTACTGACTGGGGGCTGCATGCAGTGGTAATTAGATCAGAACAAAACAGGACAGGGATTTTCACAGTGCTTTTCTATACAATGTCTGTAATCTATACATAACATAACCAATTAGGTCAGGGGTAGATCTTTAACTACCAGGCCCAGAGTGTGGCACCAGGCTGTCTGCCTGTGGATTTCATTTCTGCCTTTTAGATTTTACTAAAAGGGGTGCACCCATGTGTGTCTGTTTGGGAATGGGTTTGCTTGTGATTGTGGTGGGGTTTGTCTGGATGTCCGTCAGTACCTTTGTCCTGGGATCAGGGTGCCATGTGTATCTGTGTGTGTGTCGGGGTGGGTTTGCTTGTGGTGGTGGTGGGGTGTGTCTGGATGTCCCATCAGCCCCTCTCTCCCGGGATCAGGCTGCCGGGGCTCTAGTGCCAGCGCGGGGCAAACAGGGCCTTGGTCAATGGGGCGGGTCCTCGTTGGGACAAGAGACAATGGTGTGGGCGTTGTGAGAAAAAGCGCCCACGGGCCTGAGCCAGCTGTTTGCCCCTGGGCAGCCCTGATGGCTCTGGGTATGTGGGGCAAGAGGGAGGCTTGCAGGAGGGGCGGCGAGGGATCCAAAACAATTTTTCCGCAGCAAGGCAGAGGACTGGAGGGGATCCCAGGACCGTTGGCCCTGGGCCCTGACGCCTCAGAGCACACCCCGCCCTGAGTGGGCCCCATGTGTTGGGAGCTTGGAAGCTCCCGAGATGGGGAAGGCCTGGAGCGTCTGCGAAAAGGGAGGCCGCCTGGTGTGCCTGGAGCCTGGGCAAGGGACTGAGGCCTGTGGCTCTCCCACGCTGCAGCAGGGCGGCGGTCCGGCATGTGGTCTGGCCGCAGGTGAGGAGGGTGGCTCTGGGAGGCTGGCGGAAGGTGCAGTGCGGTGGCCAGCGGTGCTGGGGCCTTGATGGGGAGAGCAGCCTGGCCGCGGGGGAGCGGCTCTGGGGCCCTGGGTCTGAGGCCCGCGGCCCCAGGGTGGCGGTGATGCCTGGAGTCGAGCAGGCTTGACTGGGACGGGCTCTTGTGGCAGCCAGGCACCACTGCTGGCCTTTATGGCCACATCACCCTGAACGCACGGGATCTCAACTGATCTTGGAAGCTAAGCAGAGTCGGGCCTGGCTAGTACTTGGGATGCGAGACCACCTGGGAATACTGGGTGCTGAAGGCTTTTGGCTCCCCGCTCCCTCCCTCTTTCCCCCTTTTGTCGCCGTGCTTCCCAACCGCCCCCTGACTCTACTCCCACTTCAATGCATGGGCTGCTTTCCACCGGGGAAGGACATTGCCTTCGTCAGCCACCAGGAAAACCGTCCCTATGCACTTCGATTTTCATTGCCACCGACTTCATGTAAAATCCAGTCTCAGGGACACGAGAGAGACCCAGGTCTTGTGCCCTGTGAGCACGCTCGGCGTTATGGCTCCCGCCAGATGGACAGGCGCACTCTACAAATCTCGGAGCCTACTGCATCAAGAAGACAGAAAGGAGCAAACAAAGGAAGGACCATACGAAACGCACAACTAAAGTAACCAACCAATCCAAGAGTAAACACGTCTCAGGGCTGTTAGTCCTCTGGCTTGGACAGCCCTGCCCCCCTGTTCTGGCCCAGCCCAAGCACCCTCCACCCCACCCCGGCCTGCTGAAAGAGGCCCTGTCTACCAGAGCAGAGCCTCCCTCTCCAAGGCTCAATCGCACTCGATCTCCAGCTCCCTCACCCTCTCTCTCTCTCTTCTTCCCCCTCCACCTCTCGCTTTTCTGTCACTTCTCTCCCCACCCTTTCTGTCTCTATGTCTCTTTCTCACCCTTTGTTTCTATCTCTCCATCCCTGTCTCCCTTGCTGTCCTTCAAGCTGTGTCTTTGTGTGTGTGTCCGTGCATGTCCCTGTCCGTGTCCCTGTGCGTGCGCTGTGTGTATCTGTGTGTGGGGGGGGTGGCTTTGCTCATGGTGGTGGTGGGGTGTGTCTGGGTGTCCATTAGCCCCTCTTTCCCGGGATCAGGCTTCCGGGGCTGTAGTGCCAGCCCGGGACAAAGCAGGGCCTTCCTGCCCCATTGGCCACCGGCCGGGTCTTCCTCGGGACAAGCGACAATGGTGTAGGCATTGTGAGAAAAAGGGCCTGCGGGGCTGGGCCGGCTGTTCGCCCCTGAGCAGCCCTGGCTTCTCTGGGTGTGTGGGGCAAGAGGGGGCCTTGCAGGAGGGGCGGGGAGGAATCCAAAATAAATATTCCACGGCAAGATGGAGGACCATAGGGGATCCCAGGACCATGAGCCCTGGGCCCTGATGCCTGGGAGCACACCCCGTCCTGAGCAGGCCCCAAGTGTTGGAAGCTCGGGAGCTCGAGAGCCAGGGGAAGGCCTGTAGTGTCAGCTAAACGGAGGCCTCCTGGAGAGTCCAGAGCCCTGGCAGGGGATGGCGGCCTCTGGCGCCTCTGCGGTCCCGCGCGTGGTCTGGCCGCCGGCGACAGCGGGACGCTCTGGGAGGTCGGCGGAAAGCGCAGCACAGCGACTGGTGGTGCTTGGGCGTATAGAGGGGGAGAGCAGCCCGGCCGCGGGCAAGCAGTTCTGGGGTGCCTGATCCCAGCCTCATGGCCCGGGGTTGGTGGTGACACCTGGAATCAGGCGGGCATAGCTGGACCGGGCTCTTGGACCAGCCAGGCGCCACTGCCATTGTCTACGGCCATACCCCTCTGAACACGAGAGAAACTCAAGCGGCGGCCCGTGGGCACGCTCGGCGCCACTGCTCCCCCCACAGGGACGGGCGCACTCGACAAATTTCAGAGCCCACAGCACCAAGAGGACAGGGAGGAGCCAGCAAAGGAATGACGCTAAAACACACCCCCAAAGCAACCAACCAATCCAAGTACAACACGTCTCAGGGCTCCCCTGGTTTTCCCGTGTGGGCGGCCCTGCCCCCCTGTTCTAGCCCGGCCCAGGCACCCTCTACCCTACCCTGGCCAAAGGGGCCCCTGTCTACCAGAGCAGAACCTCCCTCTCCAAGGCTCTGTTGCTCTCCCTCTCTAGCTCCCTCACCCTCTCCCTTTCTCTACTTCCCTCTCCACCTTGCCCTCTCTCTCTCTCTCTGTCTCTCTCTCTTCTCTCGCAATTTCCCCGGTCTCTCTCTGTCTCTCTCTCTATCGCTGTTTCTCTCTCTCCTTCCGTTTCTATCTTTCCATCCCTCTGTCCCTTGCTCTTCTTCAAGCTCTCTGTGTCTTTGTGTGTCTGTGTGTGTGCTTGTGTTCCTGTGCGTGCGCCCGTGTGTGTCTGTGTGTTTGGGAGTGGGTTTGCTAGTGATTGTGGTGGGGTGTGTCTGGTGTTCTTCCCTCCCTCCCCAGGTTTTGTCCTCCCTTTCTCCCTCCCTCCCTCCCTTCCAGGGTCCTTCAGTCCATCCATCCTTTCCCAGCTCCATCCTTCCCTCCCACTCTGTCTCCGTTCCTGTCCTAATCGCTGCCTACCTTCCCTCTTGCCTGGAAAGGGCAGCACCCCGGTTTGCGCGAGGTCTCGGGTCTACATTTAGTTGCAAGGCTCTCCATGGTGCTGGCGAGGAGGCTGGCGGGACATGGGTTGGCAAGTGATGGTGAGCGAAGAGGCAGAGGAGTCGAGCCGCGGAAAGGAGAACTGGCCTGGCTTCTGCCCGGGCCCGGTGTTTCGCGGACTGCGGTCTCCTCCAACCCGACTGAAGAACGCGAGGGGAAAAGGGATGAGAGCTCCGCCTGGGCTGGTTAGAAAACCTAGCCGGCTACCAGCAAACCCGCGCATGAGGAGTAGACAGCCCACCTCCCGGTACCTGGGTGGGCCCTGGGATCCCCGGGATGCTCAGAAAAGAGTGACAGCCCTCCTCTGTGTGGAGTCTCTCGTCAGACCTGGAACTCAGGGATCCTAGACAGGTCTGCTGGAAGGGAAGACACATCTCTCCATACCGAGTCAGAGGTTCACCGCGAAAGAGAGGCCGCCGCCCAGCCCCCACCCCGCCCCATCCTGCTCCAACCTGCTCCTCCAGCAGAGCCCGGTGTCCTTCCTGTCTGAGGAGTGGTTCCAGCGGAGCGGGCTCTTCCACGTCCTTCAGCTCCCCCAGTGGCGCCGGATCTAGGAAAGGTTGTGACTTTTGCTGAAACTCTGGGGTCCACAGGAACTCATCTAACAGCCTGGAGGTGAGTGCACACGAGCACCCTGGCTCCTGGAGCGGTGGGGAGGGCGCCCGGATGGCTTGCATCTGTGCTTGACGCAGAGGCCCCAGGGGTCACGAGCTTCGGAGGTAGAGGTGCCCCTTCTTCGGGTTCCCACGCCGCCCCGGTGACCTGGGGCCCCAGCCCCACCACGGACTGCCCTGGGACGTGGGTGGCGCAGGCACACCTTGGCCCTGTGGCCTGGCTTGGGTGGGCCCCGGCTGTCTGGGTCCCGGTCCTCCTGGCATTTGCTCGGGTGCAGAGGCCACCGAGGCGTCTGAGGGTGGGAGAGCGCCCTTTTGGAGGAGCCAGGGAGGCGTAGGCAAAATCCCCGCCTAATGGGGCAGGTTGGGAGATCCCTCGTGCCGGCGCGGCCTGGCTGGGCTGGAGCAGGGCCACGGCCCTTGCTCCCTGGCTCATGAAAGCCCCCTGTGGGAGAGCTCCGGGTGCGCAGGGCATGTGGGGTGAGGGGATCCCCATTCCCCAAGCCCCGGTGTGGGCGAAGGCGACCAACCAGGGAGCAGGGTGACACCTGCCCAGGGCCACGTTGCACAGGCTGCCTGTGGGCAGCGGCGCCCTGCCACCCTGTCCGGGGTGCCTGGCCCTTCGGTTCTGAAACCACATGTGGATCCTGGACTCCGGGAGGCCCATCTCTCTGGCCAGTCCTTCCCTGGTGGTGATGCCTGGAAAGCGATCCTTCTCAAAGGCTCAGACCAGCAGGGTGGTCTGGGATGGGGTGATGGAGGTCCGCTTTCACCTGCCTTCTTTTGGGCCACGTCTCCCCAGCCAGGGCCGAGATTCCTGCCAGTCCTGGCTCAGCTTGCGTGACCTCTCATTCTGAAACCAATTCTGGACCCTGGGCTCCAGAACGCCGATGGCCTGGGCCAGCCATTCTCTGGTGGCGATGCCCGGGTGCGGGTTCCGCTCAAAGCAGGCTCACAGGGCCTCACTTTGGCTCGGGGTCAAGACGAGTCTCCTCTGCCATCCTTGTCCTCGGGCTTCTGCCAGGAGGTTGCCGTCTGAAGGTGTCAGGAGAGCCATCGCGGGGAGCCCTGGGCAGAATTTCACGGACAGACCCGGGTAGAGAGAGGCTGGAGGGCTCCCCTGCTCCTCAGCCGGCCTGCACGCTGCGTTCAGGTCCAGCCGGGAGGCCCTTAGAAAGACCTACCACCTCTATCCCGTTATGAACAGGCATGAGCTCGGGGCCCAAGGTCCCGGAGTAGCCCGCCCTCCGAAGCCGAAAACCACAGGGACCAGGGCCTTGTGGGGTGGGTGGGTGTAGGGCCGGATTGGAGGGGAAAGAGGGGCTTCGGGGGCTGGCTCTCTGAGGTTCCGCAGTAATTCTATGGAAACTGGAAGCAGCTGTCTTGACTCACACAGTTTTCAGGCAGAAACCACCCTGAAGTGTGGAGTGCGGAACGGAACCTCCATGACAATCTTGAGTTTTCCAGGCCCTCTCTGGGAAGGCGGCAATGCCTGTGGGTGTCGCCATTGCCGTGATAGTCTCACACACGCAGGGGTGTGTATCTCGTTCATTTTCATGTAGAAAACGAGAGTGAAACTACAGAGAAAAGAAACGTCCAGTGCATCACGGCCTGACAACGGATTCCTGTTTCCTGCAACGTGGCGAGTCTCCACTGTGGCCTGTTTGGAAACTGGAAAGGGGAGCAAAGTCACAAGGCTGCTTTTCCGCACTTCGCTGGAGGTTTCTGTGTCGCCACAGAGCTCTGGAAACAGTCAACATGGTCACGCTTTCGGGGGCCAGAGACACGTGAGTAATAGGCCCCCTTGCAGAGGGCAAAGGAACGTGGAACCTGCAATCATGGTTCACTCGGCCTGAGTGTGACTCCTGTGTGGATGGGAGTATCTGCCTCACGCTCTGTTGCAGGCTCAGCATGGGGCTATGTCATCTGTGAACCATTTGGATGAAAAACGGACAATCACCCGAGTCTCCACTCATTGCTCTCTGGGCAATTCACTCATTCCTTGGGAGGCGGAATTCGTCTGAATTGCTCCGGGATGAGGTGACACAGGCTGGCAATCCAGAGGGCTGGTGAACCCACCGCTGGCCGACGCGGCTGTCGGCGGAGCACTCAGCCTGCACCAGGCACCCAACATTTTCCCGGAGTGCGAGGTCCTGCTGGTCCTGGAGGCGGAAGACTGCCTTTCTCTCTGCCTTCCTCTCTCTGTCTCTTGCTCCCTTTCTCCCTCTGTCTTTCCTTTCCTCCCTCCTCCCTCCCTCCCTTCCTTCCTCCCCCTCTCCCCACTTTCTCCTTTCCAATGTCCTTCTGTCCATCTGTCCTTTTGTTGCTCCATTCCTCCCTTTCTCTCTGTCTCTGTTCCTCTCCCCATCTCTATTTTTCAACATTGTATGACCCCATTGTGTGTATCTGTGTGTTAACATTTTTTAGCAATAAAATTTATTTTCATTAAGATATGTACATTGTTATTTAGACACGTTATTTATGTATGTGCATTTGTTTAATAGACATAATTTATTTCAGAGTTATTCTATAGCATAGTGCAAGCATAACTCATAAGCAGTGTCAACCCAAAAATTGTGTGTCTCACATTACTGATTCTTTTCTATTGCAGTGATTGAGAATAAAATGTCTATATCTCCAATTTATGTCTGTGTATTACCATTGAATTGGCCCCATTTCCTGTAATGATAGAACACTATTCCCGTACTATGACAAGAGCTGTGGGCTGTGGGGACGTCAGGGTTAGGATGACACAGAAGTGAAGATAAGACATTCTCTTTTTCACATCTTTATTAAATACAAATTCCATATGAAAGAAATTTAAAATTCCAAACAACATTAATGTTTATTTCATTACATAAAATGAAATTATAAAGCAACCAAACAAGTAATTAATACACTTAGATAATGAAAGATTGTATGATCTCAGTACAAAATACAAGTAGAATATTCGTCAAATATAACAAAATACACTGTATGGTAGTATGTGATGAAATCTCCATATCCTGAAATATAGTACAATCAATTGAAATGTATAAAATACAAATTTAGGATTTTACAATGAAATAAAACATAAAGCAGTTCAATAAATAAGTACAATCATTCACCATTTAATATATCTTGACAAATTTTATGTAGGAATATTAAAAGTAAACAGCTTGCATAGTAATTTTACTATAATTATATCAAACTGTAAAAATGTATAGACATTTTTTCACAGGGAGTGCTATTAATGGTTTGTGGATATTAGTACTCCATGGGTTCAGGCTGGAAGAGTGAGAGCCTACAACATTTTCTGGATTAAAAGAGAAGCAATTTCTTGGTAAGGGGGCTCATGCCGGCCGGGTGCGGTAGCTCATGCTTGTAATCCCAGAACTTTGGGAGGCCGAGGTGGGCAGATCACGAGGTCAGGAGATCGAGACCATGGTGAAATCCCGTCTCTACTAAAAATACAAAAAATTGGCAGGGAGTGGTGGCAGGCACCTGTAGTCCCAGCAACTCGGAGAGGCTGAGGCAGGAGAATGGCGTGAACCCGGGAGGCGGAGCTTGCAGTGAGCCGAGATTGCACCACTGCACTCCAGCCTGGGCAACAGAGCGAGACTCCATCTCAAAAAAAAGGGGGGTGCTCATGCCTGTAATCCCAGCCCTTTGGGAGGTGGAGGCTGGAGGATCACCTGAGTTCGAGGCCAACCTGGCCAAAGTGACAAAACTCTGTCTCTACTAACAATACAAAAAAAAAAAAATTAGCCAGGCATGGCAGTACATTCCTGTAGTCCCAGCTACTTGGGAAGCTGAGGCATGAGAATTGTTTGAACCCAGGAAGCAGAGGCTGCAGTGAGCTAAGATTTTGCCACTGCACTCCAGCCTGGGTAACATAGCAAGACTGTCTCAAAAAAAAAATGGAGCATATAATTTTATATTTACTTTTCTACAGCCTAAAATATGCAAATTCACGATTACATTCTAATATTTTTCTGATTATATAGAAATGCACGACTCTCAGACATCCAAAAGGCATCAAATGTCTAACATGAAATATAAAATTTGTCTATAGCCTTAGCGGTCTGCAAAATGCAGGGCTCACCATTCTGAGTATACCACTCAAGTTTCTTTCCTATGACTTCTTCAGGTTCTGTCATTTATTAACACAGTGTGTCTGAAATTGTCACTGCTGGTCATCTGGAAGAATCTGAGAAGAATCAGGTCCTTGTTCTCATTCCCAGAGCTGCATCTCTGCTGAATAGGGTCAGGGTGCTCCCAGCTTAGTCTCATCTGATCCACTGACAGGCTCAGTTATCTCCTTCCCACGGAAGGACTGGGCTTCTCTCTCCAGGGCTGAATCCCCAGGACCAGGCAGTGTGGCTGGGACAAGCCAGCCCTCTGTGGGGAAGACATAAGCTGCCTGGGTGGCCATGGAATACAAGGTCTGCAACTGGGCACACAGAGGCCCCCGGAGCTGAGTGAGCAGTGTCAGCTGCTCACAGGTCAGTGGAGAATGGATCTGCTGTGCCCACACCTGGGCTAGGTCTTGATAAACATAGCTCGCACCGAGGTCACCAAGCTTTTTCGAAGTGACGGTGTTTGGACTCCTAGGGGCCGAGAACTGTGCCGCTTGCTGTGCCCAGTGCGAGCCCTGGAACGTCCCCTACGGTGGGCATCACAGGTCTCCTGGATTTCACTGTTGTGCACAGCAGTGGAGGATCTTGATTTCCTTTTCAACATCAAGCTGCACTCCTCTTCTGGATGGTTCCCTGCAAAGAAAGCATGTGAGAGACTCACCAGAGCAGTCCCCACAGACCCTCATTTCCAGAACCCCCTGTGCACCCAGGTGAACCCCACTCGTCTCTCCCATTCCTTCCTGACCATCTCAGCACTGGAATGAAGTGAGGCTGAAACACTTGTGAGTCCCCAGATATTCTCACAGTGCTAAGATCTCAAAAACTTACTCGTCAATAGGTAACTCCCTTTCTGCTCAAGCCTCGTATAAGTTTCCTGATTATTTACCTTTTGGGGCAAACCAAAAACAAAAAAACCACCACCACCACCAACAACAAAAAACACCAAGATTCTACCTGCTCTGTCTGGCAGCTGTTTTTGGAACTGATTTTTCTTTTCCTGCAGTTTTCCCGATATGAGCTGGACTCTGGTTCTGTGAATACAATGAGAGTTTGAGAAAGTGCCTCCAGCTGAACACCCTGAAATTCCTAGTCCATCCTGGACACACAGGAGCTGAGGTTGCCACCAAACCCCAGCTCTCTTCTGTTCTCCAGTGTCCAGGATCTGTACGGCCCTGGCTGCCAAGGAGCTCCCAATGTCCTTGCCAGGGGAGACTGTGTTGCTGCTCTGTCCCTTCTCACCTTGAAAGAGTCAAATCTTACCTGATCCAGCAGTGCTCTTCCCGGCCTTGAGCTTGGTTTCCTCAGAATTCTCCTTGTTTGGATTGGGCTCTGATCCTGCTGCAAAAGAAAGTTAAGATGACTCACCTCTCCCTAGGCAGAGTCCCATAGTCTATCTCTGATGCATTTTTGCGAATCAGTCTTTCATGGAAGTTCTTCTGCCAGTGTCACGAGTGAACACATTTCTCAAAGTCCCCTGAGGGCACTAAGCCATTTCCCATCCCCAAATCTCAAAATAAAACCCTGCTAAAGACACATAGCTCAGTATCCCTGATTCCAACCCTCTTTCCAGCCTCCATAGGAGCAGCCCAAGGCCTTACCTTGCCTTTGTATGTGCTTCTCTCTGAATGGGAGAAGGCGGTCTTGCCTTTTCCTTTGAATGGTTTCTTCTCATCTGAGCCCTTTTCTGTAAAGGAGATCGGTTGGAAAGGGGGCTGGTCAGTGGAGCATCACATGGAGGAGCAGTGGAGATCAGGGTCTTCATTTCCCTTTCCCATGTTGAAGCTCAAGTGAAAGGTGCACTCTCTCACACGTCCAAAGGCAGAGTGTGGGTTATTCTGATAGACCTGCCTTTTATACGTCCCTCGGCTGGGCGTGGCTTACTCTGATTGGCTGAACAGTTTTCTCATTCCTGCCGCTTCTTAGAGCCTCAATCAGTTTCTTGCAGTAGTTCTACTGGGGACCTAGACACAGTTAAGGGGAGACATTTTCAGGATCCTGTCATAGTGTCAAGAAAACAAAGAACCAGTAGCACAGGGATCAGAAGATCAGGGAATCATTTCTTCCGATTTCTGTCCCAGTTCCTACCTGGAAGTATTTATGATCTTGTTCACATTTCAAGATGCACAATTAAACATGCCTATATTGACATACGTTATATATTTTGCACAGAAAGAGAATTTATTATACATGGTGTTAACATTGTATGCATAGATAATGTAATTTCTTAAATGCTTGGAAACAACAAATGTCAAATTATGGTTGATTGTATTAGATCCACACATGATGAAATAAAAATGCAGAGAAAAAATAAATACCAAATGAAATGACCCTTCCTACCTTAAAAATGGGGAAGATAATTAGATCAAATGCAATAAAATTGAATTGATTAGGTTGAGCCAGTGCTAACCTAATCAGCTCCTGATTCCTGAGGTAGCAAAAAGTCTAGGTGGAAAAAGTTTCCCCCTTTCTCACCCTCCCTCAGTCATCCTGGGAGCGCCATTGTGTTCTGTGGAATTTATTCAGCTTCCCTAGTAAAAATGGACTTGCTCTCAAACAGGTAACCCAACTGATCACAAGAAAAGCAGCCTGGATTCTGAACATTCAGCTCCTGTCTTCACACCGCAGACACCACCTGAATCCCGCCAAAGCCCACATTGTTTCTCAACAGCACCATATTCCAGGGCAGCCTCTCAAAATTGCCTCAGTGAGACGGGACAAGGTGTGGTGGAGCTCCAGCTTCAGAACAGCTGCCTCGTCCCTTCCTACTGTGGCGGAGTCTGTCTCTGCCGGTCAGAGCCCTCCAACTAGCCTCGTCTATGTCCAAGCAAGTGTCCCCTAAAAGGACCTTCTCGTCTCCCCCTCTGCCGAGGAAAGCATGCAGGAATGAGACCTTCTATGTTAGGGAGTACTCAGCCTCCAGTCCCACATGACTTGATTGACTGATGAACTGATCCCTTGAGGAGGAGAAAGACACAGGGAAGAGACTGTGTTGGGTGAGGCTGTGTTTTCCCAGCTGTGCTGCCTGTGCAAATAGTGGAACCAAAAAAAAATTAGTGGTAGACAGACACTGCCTAGTGAAATTGTCTGAATGTAAATGGAACTTATCATAATATAATATCGTTATATATTATAATATTATGATATCATAAAATTCATTTGACATCTAAATAAATTTTGATATATTATGATATAACATATAAAATGTGATCAGGTAATTTTATAGGAAAATTGAGTTAAATTTTGTAACAACATTAACATATAAACTCAACAGAAAGTTAGGAAAATTGTCTGCTCTTGTGTAAATGACTGCTTTTTGGATAACTCTGTAAAAGGTGTGGAGAGGAGTCTGCTACTTACTTGATAAGTAAGTACTTGATAAGACATCAACTTCCACATCTTTGCTGTTTTTAACCAGTGCCCTCTCAAGATACGAGAATATTTTACTCTAAGAAAGTATTTTCATAGGTATCATAATAGGAACTTTGTTCATTTTAATTAAAAAATTTATTATAACATTTATTGATTATTAATAATTTATGCCATTGTTAAAATACACTCCTACAGACAACATATTACACATGTGTTTTGATTTGCCCTTTAATCTCAGGTTAATTTTTTAAATTTTTATTTATTAAATTATATTCATTTTAGATAAAAGAGTCTTTGTAACTGCCGTATGATGTACTTTCTTAGAAAGAGAAACTGTCAGTCAAAACTCAGGCCTGGCCAGGCACGGTGGCTCATGCCTGTAATCCCAGCAATTTGGGAGGCCAAGGTGGGTGGATCACCTTAGGTCAGGAGTTCAAGGATAGCCTAGCCAACATAAAGAAACCCCATCTGTACTAAAAATACAAAAAAAATTAACTGAATGTGGTGGCTCATGCCTGTAATCCCAGCTACTTGGGAGGCAGGAGGATTGCTTGAACCCCCGGGAGGCAGAGGTTTTGGTGAGCCGAGATCATGCCACTGTACTCCAGCTGGGTGACAGAGCAAAACTCCATCTCAAAAAAAGAAAAAAATCAGGCTTATTTTTATCAAAATCTAGATTTTAAATAACATTCTTAGGTGTCCCCTTTCAATAAAAATCCAAACCAAAACAAACAAAAAATTTATAGGTAATTCCCATGAATATTAATAACTGTTAAATTGGGTACTTTTATTTTTAAGAGAGGGATTTTTTATATGGATGTGTTGATGTGTCAAACATGTACAGTTAAAATTGTACCTTTTTTTTGACAGACCCTCACTTTGACCCTCTGGATGGAGTGCAGTGGTGCAATCACAGCTCACTGCAGCCTTGACCTCCCAGACTCCAGTGATCCTCCCAAGTCAGCTTCCCAAATAGCTGTGACTACAAGTGTGCACCACTATGCCCAACTAACTTTTGAAAAATTGTTGTAGAGATGAGGTCTCACTCTCTTGCCCCAGTGAGGTCTTGTTATGTTGCCTAGGCTGGTCTCAAACTCTTGAGCTCTGGCTTCCAAAGTGATGAGGTTACGAATGTGAGCCACCATGCCCAGCCAAGATTAGACCTTACAATGAGTGCACATCTTACCTCAAAAAAAAAAAAAGAAACATTAAAAGATAAAGTCTGAGTTAAAAATGGGTTCACATTAATGATTTTTAATTTGGTACTTCTATTGTTAAAAGAGGGATTGTTTATATGGGTGTGTTTATGTGTAAAAAGCTAGCTAAGGTTGAACCTCTATTTATTTTTCTTTGAGACAGAGTTTCACTCTGTCACCCAGGCTGATGTGCAGTGGCACAATCACAACTCCCTGTAGCCTCAAACTCGTAGAATCAAGGGATCCTGCTATGTCAACATCCCAAGTAGCTGGAATGACAGGCAAGCACCACCACGCCTGATTAATTTAAAAAAAATTTAATAAAGATGTGGCCTCACTATGCTGCCCAGGCTGCTCTCAAACTCCTGACCTGAAATGATCCTCCTGCCTTGTCATTCCAAAGTGATGGGATTACACAGGCTTAAGCCACTGTGCTCAGCCAAGGTTTTACCTTCAATGAGCACACATTTTATATCTGAAAAAATAATAATAATAAAGTCTGTGTGAGAAATGAGTTGAAGTATAGATAATACAAAATTGGCATGTTATTAGTCATTGAGCCTGGGTAACAGGCCTATTGTACTGTTTCTTTTATATTGTGTGTTTTAAATTTTCTGTAATAAAACATGTATAATAATACAAAGTTGATCTACAATGTTAGCTCTTAAGGTCTTAGTGACTTTGGGGGAGCAAAAAGAGAGAAACAGGTTGCCAGGGCATCAGTGAAGCTGGTTCGATTTCTAGGTTACACACGTATGTTCACTTTGTAATAATTCATTGAACTTTACATGATTTCTTTGTATACGTCTTTCTGCATGAATGTTATACATATATAAAAATTTAAATATTACCTATGTGCACAAAATTTTAACTACATATCTCAGAATAATAGCACTGTTTCATATTGTTTTAAAGTGGGACATGTTTGCTCAGGGCATTATCAGATGGATTTTAATATTCCAAGGTATTTACTTATGTCCTAACTCTTTGGTGACCTTCTAGGTCTTCCCATGTTTACATCAATTTAGTAAGTAAGATAGTTTTAATTGTCTAGGGTATAGGCCAAGCACGGTGGCTCATGCCTACAGTCTCAGCTCTTTGGGAGGCCAAGGCAGGAGGATCATTTGCGTCCACTATTTTGAGTTTTTTTAGGATACAATTATTATTCAGCAAAGTCCTCTCCAGACAGTGAGGTTCAGCAATGCAAGGGCACCTAGTGTGTACTATTCATTTGGTATGAGTAGAACTGGATTGAATCAGGAATAAAATGTGTAGCAGAGGTCAGTTCAGCAAAGAAAAGTAGGTAATGCAGGTAAGATCAGAAGACCACAACCCAGCAGCAAATCTTTCCATTTATTTCAGGAATACAATTGCCACTAGTTCACTGGAAGAGGCTGATTTAAAGCAGCAGTTTGGGGGCTTGGTTGTACCCCATACTCACCCAGAGAGCTTTAAACAGCACTGTGGCTCAGGTCCCACTGCAGGGATTCTGAATTCATTTATCTATTGCCTTTTGAGTTTAGGTGATTTTAAAAGCCTCCCTGGCGATTCTCATGTGCACCCAGGGGGACCAACCCCTGGTTCGGGGTGAGAAATGTGTTTGCTACCCATGCATTCCATGTGTGCAGCAGTGATTTGCCCCGTGGCCACTCCTGAGTTTGGAGTCTTAGAAAATAGACTTGTCCTGTTAAAAATCAAAAAACAACTTCAAGACACACTCAGTTGTTTTGCTAAAATGCAACAGGAGAAAATATCTTCTCAACAGATGTATCTGGATGGCACTTGCTTTCAGAGTAAAAGGTGGTTTCAAGCACAATATAGCACTTTTTTCCCAAAGGCTTTTAAGGCCTTTTACTATCATATCCTTATGAATCACAGGAATAAAAAAAACACAGTTATATAACTGTCAAATATTGTATTAGGAAAAAAATTAAGGGCATGTCTTCCATGCTCAGGTACCCTGATTAAAATCAGTTAAGACCCATCTGCCCTGTGTGGTGTCCCACACCTATAATTCCAGCACTTTGAAAGGCAGGGGCTGGAGGATCACTTGACCTCAGGAGTCCAAGACCAGCGTGCTCAACATAGAAAAACCTCATCTCTGCCAAAAATACAAATATTATCTGGTTGTGGTAGTGTGCACGTGTGGTCCCAGCTACTTGGGAGGCTGAGGTGGGAGAATCGCTGGAGCACAGAATGTCAAAGCTGCAGTGAGCCACTGCACCCCAGCCAGAATGACAGGGAAAGAGACCCTGTCTCAGAAATAAAAATAAATAAAGAGACCCATTCTTTCAGACAACCTTATTCTTCTACATAAAACACGGGGCTTTTGACTGAAATGTTTTAAGATGAACTGAAGATTCTCCCATGATCAGGAGCAGTAGATGGGGGTTGCTCCCTTCCTGTTCTTTGAGTTGAAGCAAAGCAGAGGTCTGGAGACTCAAACTGGTAAATACTCAAACTGGTAAATATATCAATTGCTTTCTTTTCATATGATGTATTAAGCTATTCTTCCATTGCTATTTAAAAAACCTGAGACTGGGTAATTTATAAGAAAAGAGTTTGATTGGCTCATGGTTCTGCAGGCTGTACAGGAAGCACAGCACCAGCGTCTGCTTCTGGGAAGGCCTGGGGAAGCTTACAATCATAGTGAAAGAGAAGCAGGCATCTCACATGGTAGAAACAGAAACAAGAAAGATGCGGGAGGGATGGGCCACACTTCTAAACAACCAGATCTCGCGAGTACTCGCTATCACAAGGACGGCACAGAGTCATGAGGGACTCACCTGGTGATTCAACCACCTCCTCCGCAGGCCCCACCTGCCATATTGGGGATTAAAATTCAATATGAGATTTGGAGGGGACATCTAAACTACATCACGTGACCATCAGAAAATCAGATGAAGAATTCATGGTTTCTACTGTCCAGAAACTTTTCATCTAGAGCAAACGGATTAATGGCTGAATTCAGCATCCTGTGGTCAGAAGGGAAATGGATTAATGGCTGAATTCAGCATCCAGTGGTCAGAAGGGAAACGGATTAATGGCTGAATTCAACATCCTGTGGTCGGAAGGGAAACGGATTAATGGCTGAATCCAGCATCCTGTAGTCGAAGGGAAAGATAAGGGAATCACATGGTTGAAGGGAAACGGATTAATGGCTGAATCCAGCATCCTGTAGTCAGAAGGGAAATGGATTAATGGCTGAATTCAGCATCCTGTGGTCAGAAGGGAAATGGATTAAGGGCTGAATTCAGCATCCTGTGGTCAGAAGGGAAATGGATTAATGGCTGAATTCAGCATCCTGTGGTCGGAAGGGAGAAGGGAGCTGCACAGGGGGCCTTGGCTGCATTTGCTCCACTTCCCTCATGCTGTTCCTTGAGTTCTGATGTCACCACCTGAAGGGCTATTCATGGACAAAAGAATTATTGTTATTGTTGTGATTATGTCTATTTCTTTTATCTTGGTAAAAATAAGTTTTTAGCTTCTCATATAATTGTCCTAAAAAACCCTAGGAGTTTTGCTTAAGTTTCTTGTTATTGTGTGTTATAAAAATTGACAGGGAAGTGGCTAAAACAGATTAAAATTACACAAGCTCTAAGAGTCAAGTCTCTGTCAGGCAGGCTTAGGAAAGACAGAACTAGAAATACTCCACCAGCATGAACATCAGAAACATGGGGTCCACTTTCTGTTCCAGCCCTGCCCAGATCCACCCTCTTCTAAGGCCTCATCCAGGTCTGGCCTCACTCTGGAATCTTCTCTCACAGAACTGATTAAAGGAGACCAGAGATTCGGGCGGGGGCTCCTGCTGCCTCTCCTGAGCTGGTGCCCACAATTTCCTAAAATGAAAAAGCAGATAAATGGAAAAAAATTCTATATGCGGGGGCTATAATTTCTTTTTCATTGAAGCCAGTGCTTCTAGAGACACCCCACCTAGCAACTTGTTTTCCATTCCTGCAAATTCAGTAGCTGCTCCACAAGGCACAAGAAGGTAAATATAAATATAAAACATCTCTCTGAAGAGTTCAACCTTTTTTCTCTATCCCTCTCATCTGTCGATATAGCTTTTATTCTGCACATTTTATTTTCCAGGTAAATAATTTTTAAAATGGAAGAAAAAATAGAAACACTAGGCCCTTCATTTAAATCCTGAAAATTACAGAAAACTTAGCACCCAACTCCCAGGGTGCTATGAGGATTAACTCACATCATGTAATGTTTCCTGAACAGTGCTCTATAACATACTTCTGAACACATAGTATGTGCTCAATAAACATTGTATTAACTCATGTGCATATGTTTTCCAAATGCAGACTTACTCAAATATTGATGCCTTCTCCAGGCTTTCTAAACCATAAACAGCCAGCAGAAAATGACATGTTTGAAAATGGTGATTGGTGGCTTCCACTTTGGGCCAAATGTATTTGTGTTGTGGTAAGAGTGTTGGGTGTCAGGAGCTCTGTGCTGTGCCTACTTTCTCTAGCTGAGCGCTACTATATTGGATGTAGTGGAAGCAACATCAGCATTAAGAGGAGACTTTTTAAAGAAACCAATTCATGGACCCCTTCCAAGCCTGCAGAATCACATTACTAAGAGAGAGCCTGGAATCGGAAATAATTCATGTGCACATTGAAACTTGAGAGGCAGCTGGGCGTGGTGACTCACGCCTGTAATCCCAACACTTTGGGAGGCCAAAGTGGGCAGATCACATGAGGTCAGGAGTTCAAGACCAGCCTGGGCAACATAACCAAACCATATCTCTACTAAAACATACAAAAGTTAGCCAGGTGTGGTGGCTGGGGCCTGTAATCCTAGCTACTCAGGTGGCTGAGACTGCAGAATCACTCGAACCTGGGAGGTGGAGGTTGCAGTGGGCCAAGATGGCGCCACTGCACTCCTGCCTGGACAATGAGTGAAAATTCTGTCAAAAGAAAAGGAAGAAAGAAAGAAAGAAATGAAGAAAGAAAGAAAGAAAGAAAGAAAGAAAGAAAGAAAGAAAGAAAGAAAGAAAGACTTGAGAGGCAATGCTTAGCTAAGTGGCTCTCGGCCCATGCTTCCAACCATAATCACATGGCCAGCTTAAAGAAATACCATCACCTGTGCCCTCCCCAGAGACTCTGTCTATTGGTCTTGGTGGCAGCATCTATGTGGTTGTAATTAGAAAGTCAAATTGTCCCTCTTTGATGATTATATAATATCATATATACAAAAATTCTAAAGACCACCAAAAAAACTCTTAGATTTGATGAATAAATTTAATAATGTTTCACGACGCAAAAATGAATGTACAAAAATTGGTAGCATTTTTATACACTAATGATGATCAAGCTGAGAACTGAATTAAAAAGTCACTTCCTTTTACAATAGCTACAAAAAAGGTAAAATGCTTAGAAATAGAACTAGTCAAAGAGATGAAAGATCCCTACAAGGAAAACTACAAAACACTGATGAAAGAAATTGTACATGACACAAATGAGAAAAACATCCCATGCTCATGGATTGGAAGAATTGTGATCATTAAAATGACTCTACTGCCCAAAGCAATCTACATATTAAATGCAATTCCTACCAAAATGCTAATGTTATTTTTTATAAAATTAGAAAAAAACATTAAAATTCACATGGAACCACAAAAAGAGCCTGAATAAACAATGCAAATCTAAGCAAAGAGAATAAAGCTGGAGATATTACATTATCTGACTTAAAATTATGCTAGAAGGCTGTAGTAACCAAAACAGCATGGCACTGATATACATTGACACATAGATCAGTGGTACAGAATAGAGAACCTAGAAATAAAGCCACATACCTACAAATAACTGATCTTTTACAAAGTCAACAAAAACATACACTGGAGAAATGACATCCTATTCAACAAATTGTTCTGGAAAAATTATATTGCCGTATGCAGAAGTATGGAATGGGACCCGTATGTCTCACCATATACAAAAATCAACTCAATATGGACTAAAGACTAAAATGTAAGACCTGAAACTAAAAATCCTAGAAGAAACTCTAGGATAAACTCTTCTAGAGATTGACTTGGACAAAGAATTTATGACTAATATCTCAAAAGCAGATGTAACAAAAACAAAAATAGACAAAACGAACTCAATTAAACTAAAAAGCTCAAGAAAATGAGCTTTTTAATTAGCACAGTGAACAGAAAACCTATGGAATGAGATAAATGTTTACAAGTTTTGCATTTGACAAAGTTCTAATGTCCAGAATATACAAGGAACTCAAACAGCTCAACAAAAATAAAACACGTAACCTTATTAAAAAGCAAGCAAAGAACATGAACATTTAAAAAAAAAAAAGATTTTGGGGTTTTGACTCCCAGAAGCTTCATCATCGGGGTGGTGACTCCCAGAAGCTTCATCATTGTTTTGGTGACTTCCAGAAGCTTCATCATCGGGGTATTGATTCCCAGAGACTTCATCATCCTGGTGGTGATGCCAAGAAGCTTCATTATCGGGGTTGTGACTCCCAGAAGCTTTATTGTCCCAGCGGTGACTCCCAGAAGCTTCATAATCGGGATGCTGACTCCAAGAAGCTTCATCATTGGGGTGGTAAATCCCAAAATCTTCATCATCGTGTTGATGACTCCCAGAAGCTTCATCATCGGGGTGGTGATTCCCAGAAGATTCTTCATCTGGGTGGTCATACCCAGAAACTTCCTCATTGGGTTGGTGACTCTGAGAAGTTTCATTATCGGGGTTATGACTCCCAGAAACTTAATCATCTTCTAGGTGGAGACTCCCAGAAGCTTCATCATCATTGGGGTGGTGACTCCCAGAAGCTTCATCATCATCGTGTTGGTGAATCCCAGAAGGTTCATCATCATCAGGCTGATGACTCCCAGAAGATTCATCATCATAGGGGTGGTGACACCCAGAAGTGTCATCAGGTGGTGATGCTTCCCACAATCTCCATCATCAGGGTACTGACTCCCTGAAGTTTCGTCATTGGGGTGGTGATTCCCAGAGGCTTCATCATCGGGTGGTGACTCCCAGAAGCTTCATCATCAGTGTGGTGATTCTCAGAAGATTCATCATTGGGGTGGTGATACCCAAAATCTTCAACGTTGGGATAGTGACTCCCAGAAGCTTCATCATTTGTGTGGTGGCTCTCAGAAACTTCATCACTGGGGTGGTGATTCTCAGAAGTTTCATCACTGGGGTGGTGACTCCCAGAAGCTTCATCATGGCGGTGGTGAATCCAAGAAGGTTCATCATGTGAGTGGTGACTCTCAGAAACTTCATCATCATCAGGGTGGTGACTCCCTGAAGCTTCATTATCACAGGGGTGGTGACTCCCAGAAGCTTCATCATTATCGGGGTGGTGACTCCGAAAAGATTCATCATCATTGGGGTGGTGACTCCCATAAGTATCATCAGCGGAGTGGTGCTTCCCAAAATCTCCATCATCGGAGTGGCGACTCCCAGAAGTTGCATAATCAGGGTGGTGATTCCCAGGAGTTCATCATCGAATGGTGACTAGTAGAAGCTTCCTCATCGGGGTGTTGTCTCCCAGAATCTTCATCATAGGGATGGTAAATCCCACAATCTTCATCATCAGGGTGGTAACTCCCAGAAGATTCATCATAGGTGTGAAGACTCCCAGAAGCCTCCTCATTTGGGTGGTGACTCCAGAATCATCATATTGGGTGGTGACTCCCAGAAGCCTCATCATCGGGTGGTGACTCCAGACATCATCATTGGGGTGTTGACTCCCTGAACTTTCATCATCATCGGGTTGGTGACTCCCAAAAGCTTCATCATTGGGGTGGTGTCTAAAAGAAGCTTCATCATTGTCGGGGTGGTGACTCCCAGAAGCTTCATCATCATCACAGTGGTGACTCCCTGAACCTTCATCATTGGGGTGGTGAATCCCAGAAGTTTCATCATCGGAAAACGAATCCCAGGAGCTTCATCATTGGGTTGGTGACTCCCAGAGGCTTCATCATGAGTGTGGTGAATTCCAGAAGCTTCATAATCAGAGTGGTGACTCTGAAAAGCTTCATCATCATCACGGTGGTGACTCCTAGAAGCTTCATCATTGTTATGTTGACTCCCAGAAGTTTCATCATCGGCCTGGTGAATCCCAGAAGTTTCATCATCAGGATGATGAATCTGAGAAGCTTCATCATTGGGTTGGTGACTCCCAGAGGTTTCATCATCGGTGTGGTGAATTCCAGAAGCTTCATCATTGGGTTGGTGACTCCGAAAAGCTTCATCATCGGGGTTATGAATCCCAGAAGCTTCATCATCTGGGTGATGACTCCCATAATTTTCATCATCGTGGTGATGACTCCCAAAAGCTTCTTCATCATCAGGGTGTTGACTCCAAGAAGCTTCATCATCGTTGGGTGGTGAATCCCAGTAGCTTCGTCATCATCGTTCTGGTGACTCCCAGAAGCTTCATCATCAGGTTGTTGAACCCCAGAAGCTACATCATAGGGGTGGTCACTCCCAGAAGCTTCATCATCGGGGTGGAGACTCCCAGAGGTTTCATCATCAGTGTTGTGAATTCCTGAAGCTTCGTCATTAGGTGGTGACTCCGAAAAGCTTCATAATCGGGGTTATGAATCCCAGAAGCTTCATCATCTGGGTGGTGACTACCATAATTTTCTTTTTTTTTTATTATACTTTAGGTTTTATGGTACATGTGCACAATGTGCAGGTTTGTTACATATGTATCCATGTGCCATGTTGATTTCCTGCAACCATTAACTCGTCACTTAACAATAGGTTTATCTCCCTATGCTGTCCCTCCCCCCTCCCCCAACCCCATAACAGTTCCTGGAGTGTGATGTTCCCCTTCCTGTGTCCATGAGTTCTCATTGTTCGATTCCCACCTATGAGTGAGAACATGCGGTGTTTGGTTTTTTGTCCTTGCGATAGTTTACTGAGAATGATGGTTTCCAGTTTCATCCATATCCCTACAAAGGACATGAACTCATCCTTTTTTATGGCTGCATAGTATTCCATGGTGTATATGTGCCACATTTTCTTAATGCAGTCTATCGTTGTTGGACATTTGGGTTGGTTCCAACTCTTTGCTATTGTGAATAGTGCCACAATAAACATACGTGTGCATGTGTCTTTATAGCAGCATGATTTATAGTCCTTTGGGTATATATCCAGTAATGGGATGGCTGGGTCAAATGGTATTTCTAGTTCTAGATCCCTGAGGAATCACCACAGTGACTTCCACAATGGTTGAACTAGTTTACAGTCCCACCAACAGTGTAAAAGTGTTTCTATTTCTCCACATCCTCTCCAGCACCTGTTGTTTCCTGATATTTTAATGATGGCCATTCTAACTGGTGTGAGATGGTATCTTACTGTGGTTTTAATTTGCATTTCTCTGATGACCAGTGATGATGAGCATTTCTTCATGTGTTTTTTGGCTGCATAAATGTCTTCTTTTGAGAAGTGTCTGTTCCTGTCCTTTGCCCACTTTTTGATGGGGTTGTTTGTTTTTTTCTTGTAAATTTATTTGAGTTCATTGTAGATTCTGGATATTAGCCCTTTGTCAGATGAGTAGGTTGCAAAAATTTTCTCCCATTCTGTAGGTTGCCTGTTCACTCTGATGGTAGTTTCTTTTGCTGTGCAGAAGCTCTTGAGTTTAATTAGATCCCATTTGTCAATTTTGGCTTTTGTTGCCATTGCTTTTGGTGTTTTAGACATGAAGTCCTTGCCCACGCCTATGTCCTGAATGGTATTGCTTAGGTTTTCTTGTAGGATTTTAATGGTTTTAGGTCTAACATTTAAGTCTTTAATCCATCTTGAATTAATTTTTGTATAAAGTGTAAAGAAGGGATCCAGTTGCAGCTTTCTACATATGGCTAGCCAGTTTTCCCAGCACCATTTATTAAATAGGGAATCCTTCCCCCATTGCTTATTTTTGTCAGTTTTGCCAAAGATCAGATAGTTGTAGCTATGCGGCATCATTTCTGAGGGCTCTGTTCTGTTCCATTGATCTATGTCTCTGTTGTGGTACCAGTATCATGCTGTTTTGGTTACTGTAGCCTTGTAGTATAGCTTGAAGTCAGGTAGCATGATGCCTCCAGCTTTGTTCTTTTGGCTTAGGATTGACTTGGCAATGCGGGCTCTTTTTTGGTTCCATTTAAAGTAGTTTCTTTCCAGTTCTGTGAAGAAAGTCATTGGTAGCTTGATGGGGAGGGCATTGAATCTATAAATTACCTTGGGCAGTATGGGCATTTTCACGATATTGATTCTTCCTACCCATGAGCATGGAATGTTCTTCCATTTGTTTGTATCTTCTTTTATTTCATTGAGCAGTGGTTTGTAGTTCTCCTTGAAGAGGTCCTTCACATCCCTTGTAAGTTGGATTCCTAGGTATTTTATTCTCTTTGAAGCAATTGTGAATGGGAGTTCACTTATGATTTGGCTCTCTGCTTGTCTGTGATTGGTGTACAATAATGCTTGTGATTTTTGTACATTGATTTTGTGTCCTTAGACTCTGCTGAAGTTACTAATCAGCTTAAGGAGATTTTGGGCTGAGATGATGGGGTTTTCTAGATATACAATCATGTCATCTGCAAACAGGGACAATTTGACTTCCTCTTTTCCTAATTGAATACCCTTTATTTCCTTCTCCTGCCTGATTGCTCTGGCCAGAACTTCCAGCACTATGTTGAATAGGAGCGGTGAGAGAGGGCATCCCTGTCTTCTGCCAGTTTTCAGAGGGAATGCTTCCAGTTTTTGCCCATTCAGTATGATATTGGCTGTGGGTTTGTCGTAGATAGCTCTTATTATTTTGAGATACGTCCCATCAATACCTAATTTATTGAGAGTTTTTAGCATGAAGCGTGGTTGAATTTTGTCAAAGGCCTTTTCTGCATTTATTGAGATAATCATGTGGTTTTTGTCTTTGGTTCTGTTTATATGCTGGATTACATTTATTGATTTGCGTATGTTGAACCAGCCTTGCATCCAGGGATGAAGCCCACTTGATTATGGTGGATAAGCTTTTTGATGTGCTGCTGGATTTGGTTGGCCAGTATTTTATTGATGATTTTTGCATCAATGTTCATCAAGGATATTGGTCTGAAATTCTCTTTTTTGGTTATGTCTCTCCCAGGCTTTGGTATCAGGATGATGCTGGCTTCATAAAATGTGTTAGGGAGGATTCCCTCTTTTTCTATCAATTGGAATAGTTTCAGAAGGAATGGTACCAGTTCCTCCTTGTGCCTCTGGTAGAATTCGGCTGTGAATCCATCAGGGCCTGGACCCTTTTTGGTTGGTAAGCTATTGATTATTGCCACAATTTCAGAACTTGTTATTGGTGTATTCAGAGATTCAAATTCTTCCTGATTTAGTCTTGGGAGGGTGTATTTGTCGAGGAATTTATCCATTTCTTCTAGATTTTCTAGTTTATTTGCATAGAGGTGTTTGTAGTATTCTCTGATGGTAGATTGTATTTCTGTAGGATCAGTGGTGATATCCCCTTTTTCATTTTTTATTGCGTCTATTTGATTCTTCTCTCTTTTCTTCTTTATTAGTCTTGCTCGCAGTCTATCAATTTTGTTGATCTTTTCAAAAAACCAGCTCCTGGATTCATTAATTTTTTGAAGAGTTTTTTGTGTCTCTATTTCCTTCAG
Organism: Nomascus leucogenys; assembly: GCF_006542625.1. Lineage (NCBI taxonomy): Eukaryota > Metazoa > Chordata > Mammalia > Primates > Hylobatidae > Nomascus > Nomascus leucogenys. Next base: position 71,241 of record NW_022097292.1, read on the forward strand.
TTCTGCTCTGATTTTAGTTATTTCTCGCCTTCTGCTAGCTTTTGAATGTGTTTGCTCTTGCTTTTCTAGTTCTTTTAATTGTGATGTTAGGGTGTCAATTTTGGATCTTTCCTGCTTTCTCTTGTGGGCATTTAGTGCTATAAATTTTCCTCTACACACTGCTTTGAACGTGTCCCAGAGATTCTGGTATGTTGTGTCTTTGTTCTCGTTGGTTTCAAAGAACATCTTTATTTCTGCCTACATTTCATTATGTACCCAATACTCATTCAGGAGCAGGTTGTTCGGTTTCCATGTAGTTGAACGGTTTTGAGTGAGTTTCTTAATCCTGAGTTCTAGTTTGATTGCACAGTGGTCTGAGAGACAGTTTGTTATAATTTCTGTTCTTTTACATTTGCTGAGGAGAGCTTTACTTCCAACTATGTGGTCAATTTTGGAATAGGTGTGGTGTGGTGCTGAAAACAATGTATATTCTGTTGATTTGGGGTGGAGAGTTCTGTAGATGTCTATTAGGTCCACCTTGTGTAGAGCTGAGTTCAATTCCTGGATATCCTTGTTAACTTTCTGTCTCGTTGATCTGTCTAGTGTTGACAGTGTGGTGTTAAAATCTCCCATTATTTTTGTGTGGGAGTTTAAGTCCCTTTGTAGGTCACTCAGGACTTGCTTTATGAATCTGAGTGCTCCTGTGTTGGGTGCATATATATTTAGGATAGTTAGCTCTTCTTGTTGAATTGATCCCTTTACCATTATGTAATGGCCTTCTTTGTCTCTTTTGATCTTTGTTTGTTTAAAGTCTATTTTATCAGAGACTAGGATTGCAACCCCTGCCTTTTTTTGTTTTCCGTTTGCTTGAGAGATCTTCCTCCATCCCTTTATTTTGAGTCCATGTGTGTATCTGCACGTGAGATGGGTTTTCTGAATACAGCACACTGATGGGTCCTGACATCTTATCCAGTTTGCCAGTCTGTTTCTTTTAATTGGAGCATTTAGCCCATTTACATTTAACGTTAATATAGTTATGTGTGAATTTGATCCTGTCATTATGATGTTAGTTGGTTATTTTGCTCGTTAGTTGATGCAGTTTCTTCCTAGCCTTGATGGTCTTTACAATTTGGCTTGTTTTTGCAGGGGCTGGTACCGGTTGTTCCTTTCCATGTTTAGTGCTTCCTCCAGGAGCTCTTTTAGGCCAGGCCTGGTGGTGACAAAATCACTCAGCGTTTGCTTGTCTGTAAAGTATTTTATTTCTCCTTCACTTATGAAGCTTAGTTTGGCTGGATATGAAATTCTGGGTTGAAAATTCTTTTCTTTAAGAATGTTGAATATCAGCCCCCACTCTCTTCTGGCTTGTAGAGTTTCTGCTGAGAGATCAGCTGTTAGTCTGATGGGCTTCCCTTTTTGGGTAACCCGACCTTTCTCTCTGGCTGCCCTTAACATTTTTTCCTTCATTTGAACTTTGGTGAATCTGACAATTATGTGTCTTGGAGTTGCTCTTCCTGAGGAGTATCTTTGTGGTGTTCTCTGTATTTCCTGAATCTGAATGTTGGCCTGCCTTGCTAGATTGGGGAAGTTGTCCTGGATAATATCTTGCAGAGTGTTTTCCAACTTGGTTCCATTCTCCCCATCATTTTCAGGTACAACAATCAGATGTAGGTTTGGTCTTTTCACATAGTCCCAAATTTCTTGGAGGCTTTGTTCATTTCTTTTTATTCCTTTTTCTCTAAACTTCCCTTCTCGCTTCATTTTATTCATTTCATCTTCCATCAGTGATACCCTTTCTTCCAGTTGATCGCACCTGCTACTGAGGCTTCTGCAATCTTCGCTTAGTTCTTGAAACTTGGCTTTCAGCTCCATCAGCTCCTTTAAGCCCTTCTCTCCATTGGTTATTCTAGTTATCCATTCTTCTAATTTTTTTTCAAAGTTTTTAACTTCTTTGCTATTGTTTTGAATTTCCTCCCGTAGCTCAGGGTAGTTTGATCATCTGAAGCCTTCTTCTCTCAACTCGTCAAAGTCATCCTCCATCCAGCTTTGTTCCGTTGCTGGTGAGAAACTGCGTTCCTTTGGAGGAGGAGAGGTGCTCTGGTTTTTAGAGTTTCCAGCTTTTCTGCTCTGTTTTTTCCCCATCTTTGTGGTTTTATCTACTTTTTGTCTTTGATGATGGTGATGTACAGATGGGTTTTTGGTGTGGATGTCCTTTCTGTTTGTTAGTTTTCCTTCTACCACACAGGACCCTCAGCTGCATGTCTGTTGCAGTTTACTAGAGGTCCACTCCAGACCCTGTTTGGCTGGGTGTCAGCAGCGGTGGCTGCAGAACAGCGGATTTTCGTGAGACTGCAAATTCAGCTGTCTGATATTTCCTCTGGAAGTTTTCTCTCAGAGGAGTACCTGGCCGAGTGAGGTGTCAGTCTGTCCCTACTGGGGGGTTGCCTCCCAGTTAGGCTGCTCAGGGGTGAGGGACCCACTTCAGGAGGCAGTCTGTCCATTCTCAGATCTCCAGCTGCATGCTGGGAGAACCACTACTCTCTTCAAAGTTGTCAGTCAGACAGGGACATTTAATTCTGAGGAGGTTCCTGCTGACTTTTTGTTTGTTTGTTCCCTGCCCCCAGAGGTGGAGCCTACAGAGGCAGGCAGGCCTCCTTGAGCTGTGGTGGGCTCCACCCAGTTCAAGCTTCCTGGCTGCTTTGTTTATGTAAGCAAGCCTGGGCAATGGCGGGCGCCCCTCCCACAGCCTCCCTGCCGCCTTGCAGCTTGATCTGACTGCTCTGCTAGCAATCAGCCAGACTTCGTGGGCATAGGACCCTCTGAGCCAGGTGCAGGACACAATCTCCTAGTGTGCCGTTTTCCAGGCCCGTTGGAAAAGCGCAGTATTAGGGTGGGACTGACCCGATATTCCAGGTGCCGTCTGTTACCCCTTTCTTTGACTAGGAAAGGGAACTCCCTGAACCCTTGCGATTCCCGAGTGAGGCAATGCCTCACCCTTCTTCGGCTTGCACACAGTGCACTTCACTGACTGTCCTGCACCCACTGTTTGGCACTCCCTAGTGAGATGAAACCGGTACCTCAAGCAGAAATGCAGAAATCACCCGTCTTCTGTGTCGCTGAGGCTGGGAGCTGGGGACGGGAGTTTTTCCTATTAGGAAGTCTTGGCTCCACCGACTCCCATAATTTTAATCATCACGGTGATGTCTCCCAAAAGCTTCTTCATCATCAGGGTGGTGACTCCCAGGATCTTCATCATTGGGGTGGTGACTCCAAGAAGCTTCATCATCATCGGGTGCTGACTCCCAGTAGCTTCATCATCATCGGGTGCTGACTCCCAGTAGCTTCATCATCATCGATGTGGTGACTCCCAGAAGTTTCATCATTGGGTTGGTGAATCCCAGAGGCTACATCAAAGGGGTGGTGACTCCCAAAAGCTTCATCATCGGGGTGGTAACACCCAGAGACTTAGTCATCAGGGTGGTGACTCCCAGAATTTTCATCATCGGGATAGTGACTCCCATAAGCTTCTTCATCGGGTTCATGACCCCCTGAAGCTTCATCGTCATTAGGGTGGTGACTCCCAGAAGCTTCAACACCAGGGTGGCGACTCCCAGAAATTTCATCATCATCGGGATGGTGACTCCCAGAAGCTTCATCATCATCGGCTATTGACTCCCTGAAGCTTCATCATTGAGGTGGTGATTCCCAGAATTTCATCATCGGGGTGCTGAATCCCAGAAGCTTCATCATTGCCGTGTTGTATCCCAGAAGCTTCATCATTGTGGTGGTGACACTCTGAAGCATCATTATCATCGTGGTGGTGACTCCCTGAAGCTTCATAAACGGGGTGGCGAATCACAGAAGTTTCATCATTGTTGTGGTGACTCCCAGAGGCTTCATCATCTGGTTGGTGACTCCCAGAACCTTCATCATTGGGGTGGTGATTTCCAGAAAATTCATCATCGGGATGTTGACTCTGAGAAGCTAAATCATCGGGGTGTTGACTTCCAGAAGCTTCATCATCATCAGGGTGGTGACTCCCAGAAGCTTCTTCATCATCGGGGTGGTGACTCCCAGAAGCTTCCTTATCATCGGCGTGGTGACTCCCAGAAGCTTCATCATCATAGGGGCTGTGACTCCCAGAAGCTTCATCATGGCGTTGGTGAAACCTAGAAGCTTCTTCATCACTTTGGTGACTCTCAGAAGCTTCTTCATCATTGGGGAGGTGACTCCCAGAAGCTTCATCATTGGGGTGGTGATTCCCAGAAGCTTCATCATCTGGGTGCTCACTCCCAGAAGCTTCATCATGGGGGTGGTGATTCCCAGAAACTTCATCATCTGGGTGGTTACTCCGAGAAGTTTCATTATCCGGGTTTTGACTCCCAGAAGCTTCATCATCTTCGAGATGGAGACTCCCAGATGCTTCAGCATCATCAGGGTGGTGACTCTCAGTAGCTTCATCATCATTGGGGTGGTGAACCTCAGTAGCTTCATCATCATCGGGGTGGTGACTCCCAGAAGCTTTATCATCACAGTGGTGGTGTCTCCCAGAAGCTTCATCATCGGGGTGGTGAATCTCAGAAGCTTCATCATCATCGGGGTGGTGACTCCCAGAAGCTTTGTCATCACAGTGGTGGTGTCTCTCAGAAGCTTCATCATCATCGGGGTGGTGACTCCCAGAAGATTCATCATCATCAGGGTGGTGACACCCAGAAGTATCATCAGCAGAGTGGTGCTTCCCAAAATCTCCATCATCGGGGTGGCGACTTCCAGAAGTTTCATCATCGGGGTGGTGATTCCCAGAAGCTTCATCATAGGTTTGGTGATTCTCAGAAGCTTCATCATCGGGTGGTTATTCCCAGAAGCTTCAACATTGGGGTGGTGACCCCTGAAGCTTCTTAATTGAGATGGTGACTCCCAGAAACTTCATCATCGGGGTGTTGATTCTCAGAAGTTTCATCATCGTGATGGTGACTCCCAGAAGCTTCATCATAGCGATGGTGAGTCCCAGAAGCTTCATCATAGGGGTGATGACCCTCAGAGGCTTCATCATTATCTGGGTGGTGACTCCCAGAACATTCATCATCATCGAGGTGGTGACTCCCAGAAGTATCATCCGCGGGGTGGTGCTTCCCAAAATCTCCATCATCAGGGTGGCGACTCTGAGAAGTTTCATCATTGGGGTGGTGATTCACAGAAGCTCCATGGTGACTCCCAGAAGATTTATCATCGTGGTGTTGACTCCCAGAAGCTTCATCATTGAGGTGGTAAATCCGAAAATCTTCATCATCGTGGTTGTGACTCCCAGAAGCTTCATCATCAGTGTGGGGACTCCCAGAAGCCTCATCATCACGGTGGTTGTTCACAGAAGCTTCATCATCATCGGGGTGGTGACTCCCAGAAGTTTCATCATCGAGGTGGTGAGTCACAGAAGCTTCATCATTTGGGTGGTGTCTAAAGGAAGCTTCATCATCGTCGGGGTGGTTACTCCCAGAAGCTTCATCAATGGGGTGGTGACTCCCAGAACCTGCATCATCATTGACGTCCTTACTCCCAGAAACTTCATCATTATCAGGGTGGTGACTCCCTGAAGCTTCATCATCGGGGTGGTGATTCCCAGAAATTTCATCATCTGGGTGGGGACTCTAAGAAGCTTCATCATTGGGGTTATGACCCCCAGAACCTTCATCATCTTTCAGGTGGTGACTCCCAGAAGCTTCATCATCTTCGGGGTGATGACTTTGGGAATCCTCATCATCATCGGGCTGGTGATGCCCAGAAGCTTCATCATCATTGGGGTGGTGACTCCCAGAAGCTTCATCATAACCGGGGTGGTGACTCCCAGAAGCATCATGATCGAGGGGGTGCTCCCAAAATCTTCATCTTCGGGGTGGTGAATCCTAGAAATTTCATTATCAGGGAGGTGATTCCCAGAAGCTTCATCATTGGGGTTGTGACTCCCAGAAGCTTCATCATCAGAGTTTTGACTCCCTGAAGCTTCATCATCTTCGAGGTGGAGACTCCCAGAAGCTTCATAATCCCAGAGGTGGTGACTCCAAAACTTCATCATCATTGGTGTGGTGACCCCCAGAAGCTTCATTATCATCGGTTTAGTGATTCCCGGAGGCTTCATCATCATAGGGGTGGTGACTCTCAGAAGCTTCATCATCAGGTTGGTGAATCCCAGAAGCTTCATCATGGTGGTGGTGAATCCCAGAAGCTTCATTATTGGGGTGGTGACTCTCAGAAGCTTCTTCATCATCGGGGAGGTGAGTTCCTGAAGCTTCATCATCGGGGTGGTGATTCCCAGAAGCTTCATCATCGCTTTTGTGACTCCCAGAAGCTTCATCATCATCGTGGTGATTCCCAGAATCTTCATCATCAGGGTGGTGACTCCCAGAACCTTCATCATCAGGATGGGGATTCCCAGTAACTTCCTCATCTAGGTGGTGACTCCGAGAAGCTTCATCATCAGAGTTTTGACTCCCAGAAACTTCATCATCTTAGAGATGGAGACTCCCAGAAGCTTCATCATCATCGCAGTAGTGACTCCCAGAAGCTTCATCATCATCGCAGTAGTGACTCCCAGAAGCTTCATCATCATCGGGGTGGTGAATCCCAGAAGCTTCATCATCATCTGGGTGGTGAATCCCAGAAGCTTTATCATCATAGGGATGCACTCTCCCAGAAGCTTCATCATCATCAGGGTGGTGACTTTCAGAAGCTTCGTCATTGGGGTGGTGACTCCAAGAAGCTTCATCATCTTGGGTGGTGACCCTCAGTAGCTCCGTCATCATCGGTGTGGTGACTCCCAGAAGCTTCATCATCGGGTTGGTGAATCCCAGAAGCTACATCATTGGGGTGGTGACTCTCAGAAGCTTCATCATCGGGGTGGTGACGCCCAGAGGTTTCATCATCAGTGTAGTGAATTCCAGAAGCTTCGTCATTGGAGTGGTGACTCTGAAAAGCTTCATCATCAGGGTTATGAATCCCAGAAGCTTCATCTTCTGGGTGGTGACTCCCATAATTTTCATCATCGCGGTGATGTCTCCCAAAAGCTTCTTCATCATCAGGGTGGTGACTCCCAGGAGCTTCGTCATTGGGGTGGTGACTCCAAGAAGCTTCATCATCATCTGGTGCTGACTCCCAGTAGCTTCATCATCATCAGTGTGGTGACTCCCAGAAGTTTCATCATCGGGGTGGTGACACCCAGAAGCTTCATCATCGGGGTGATGACTCCCAGAATTTTCATCATCCGGGTAGAGACTCCCATAAGCTTCATCGTCGGGTTCATGACCCCCAGAAGCTTCATCGTCATTAGGGTGGTGACTCCCACTAACTTCAGCATCGGGGTGGTGACTCCCAGAAATTTCATCATCATTGGGATGGTGACTCCCAGAAGCTTCATCATTGAGGTGGTGATTCCCAGAATTTCATCATCGGGGTGCTGACTCCTAGAAGCTTCATCATTGCAGTGTTGTATCCCAGAAGCTTCATCATTGGGGTGGTGACACTCTGAAGCTTCATCATCATCATGGTGGTGAATCCCTAAAGCTTCATAAACGTGGTGGTGATTCACAGAAGTTTCATCATCGTTGTGGTGACTTCCAGAGGCTTCATCATCTGGGTGGTGACTCCCAGAACCTTCATCATCGGGGTGGTGATTTCCAGAAACTTCATCATCTAGGTGTTGACTCTGAGAAGCTAAATTATTGGGGTGTTGACTCCCAGAAGCTTCATCATCATCATGGTGGTGACTCCCAGAAGCTTCTTCATCATCGGGGTGGTGACTCCCAGAAGCTTCCTTATCTTCAGCGTGGTGACTCCCAGAAACTTCATCATCATAGGGGTTGTGACTCCCAGAAGCTTCATCATGGCGTTGGTGAAACCCAGATCCTTCATCATTGCAGTGGTGACTCTCAGAAGCTTCTTCATCATTGGGGAGGCGAATCCCAGAAACTTCATCGTAGGGGTGCTGATTCCCAGAAGCTTCATCATCGGGGTGGTGATTCCCAGAAACTTCATCACCTGGGTGGTTACTCCGAGAAGTTTCATTATCCGGGTTTTCACTCCCAGAAGCTTCATCATCTTCGAGATGGAGACTCCCAGAGGCTTCATCATCACCGGGGTGGTGACTCCCAGTAGCTTCATCATCATTGGGGTGGTGAATCCCAAAAGCTTCATCATCATCGAGGTGGTGACTCCCAGAAGCTTTGTCATCACAGTGGTGGTGTCTCCCCGAAGCTTTGTCATCATTGGGGTGGTGACTCCCAGAAGATTCATCATCATCAGGTTGGTGACACCCAGAAGTATCATCAGCATGGTGGTGCTTCCCAAAATCTCCATCATCGGGGTGGCGACTCCCAGAAGTTTCATCATCGGGTTGATGATTCCCAGAAGCTTCATCATAAGTTTGGTGATTCTTAGAAGCTTCATCATCAGAGTGGTTATTCCCAGAAGCTTCAACATTGGGGTGGTGACCCCTGAAGCTTCTTAATTGAGATGGTGACTCCCAGAAACTTCATCATCGGGGTGTTGATTCTCAGAAGTTTCATCATCGTGATGGTGACTCCCAGAAGCTTCATCATTGGGGTGATGACTCTCAGAGGCTTCAGCATCATCGGGGTGGTGACTCCCTGAAGCTTCGTCATCATAGGGTTTGTGACTCCCAGAAGCTTCATTATTATCTGGCTGGTGACTCCCAGAACATTCATCATCATCGTGGTGGTGACTTCCAGAAGTATCATCCACGAAACGGTGCTTCCCAAAATCTCCATCATCGTGGTGGCGACTCCGAGAAGTTTCATCATCGGGGTTTTTATTCACAGAAGCTTCATCATCGAATGGTGACTCCCAGTAGATTCAGCATCGTGGTGTTGACTCCCGGAAGCTTCATAATCGAGATGGTGAATTCCAAAATCTTCATCATCGGGGTGGGGACTCCCAGAAGCTTTGTCATCATTGTGGGGACTCCCAGAAGCCTCATCTTCACGGTGGTGACTCACAGAAGCTTCATCATCATCGGGGTGGTGACTCCCAGAAGTTTCATCATAACCGGGGTGGTGATTTCCAGAAGCATCACGATTGAGGTGGTGCTCCCAAAATCATCATCAGGGTGTCGAATCCCAGAAGTTTCATCGGGGTGGTGATTCGCAGAAGATTCATCATCGAGTTGGTGACTCCCAGAAGCTTCATCATCAGAGTTTGACTCCCAGAAGCTTCATCATCCTGGCGGCAGTGAGTCCCAAAACTTCATCATCATTGGTGTGGTGACCCCCAGAAGCTTCATTATCATTGGTTTAGTGATTCCCAGAAGCTTCATCATCATAGGGGTGGTGACTCCCAGAAGCTTCATCATGGTGGTGGTGAATCCCAGAAGCTTCATTATCGGGGTGGTGACTCTCAGAGGCTTCTTCATCATCGGGGAGGTGAGTCCCTGAGGCTTCATCATCGGAGTGGTGATTCCCCGAAGCTTCATCATCGTTTTGGTGACTCCCGGAAGCTTCATCATTGGCGTGGTGATTCCCAGAATCTTCATCATCGGGGTGGTGACTCCCAGAACCTTCATCATCAGGGTGGCGATTCCCAGTAACTTTCTCATCTGGGTGGTGACTCCGAGAAGCTTCATCATCAGGATTTTGACTCCCAGAAGCTTCATCATCTTAGAGATGGAGACTCCCCAAAGCTTCATCATCATTGGGGTGGTGACTCCCAGAAGCTTCATAATCATTGGGGTGGTGAATCCCAGAAGCTTCATCATCATCCAGGTTGATGGGGTGGTGACTCCAAGAAGCTTCATCATCGTCAGGTGGTGACCCCCAGTAGCTTCGTCATCATGGGTGTGGTGACTCCCAGAGGCTTCATCGGGTTGGTGAAACCCAGAAGCTACATCATTGGGGTGGTGACTCCCAGAAGCTTCATCATCGGGGTGGTGACTCCCAGAGGTTTCATCATTGGTGTGGTGAATTCCAGAAGCTTCGTCATTGGGGTGGTGGCTCCGAAAAGCTTCATCATCAGGGTTATGAATCCCAGAAGCTTCATCATCTGGGTGGTGAATCCCATAATTTTCATCATCACGGTGATGTCTCCCAAAAGCTTCTTCATCATCAGGGTGGTGACTCTCAGAATCTTCGTCATTGGGGTGGTGACTCCCAGAAGCTTCATCATCGGGTTAGTGAATCCCAGAAGCTACATTATAGCGGTGGTAACTCCCAGAAGCTTCATCATCTGGGTGGTGACACCCAGAACCTTAATCATCGAGGTGGTGACTCCCAGAAATTTCTTCATCGGGATAGTGACTCCCATTAGCTTCATCATTGGGTTCATTACTCCCAGAAGCTTCATCGTCGTTAGGGTGGTGGCTCCAAGAAGCTTCAACATCGGGGTGGTGACTGCCAGAAATTTCATCATCATTGGAATGTTGACTACCTGAAGCTTCATCATCATCAGGGTGGTGACTCCCAGAAGCTTCATCATTGAGGTGGTGATTCCCAGAATTTCATCATTGGGATGCTGACTCCCAGAAGCTTCATCATTGTGTTGTTGTATCCCAGAGGCTTCATCATTGGGATGGTGACACACTGAATTTTCATCATCATCGTGGTGGTGACCAGCAGAAGAATCATGATCGGGGTGGTGCTCCCAAAATCTTCATCATCGTGGTGGGAAACTCAGAAGTTTCATCATCGGGGTGGTGATTCCCAGAAGCTTCATCATAGGGGTGATGACTTCCAGAAGTTTCATCATCAGGGTTTTGACTCCCAGAAGCTTCATCATATTCGAGGTGGAGACTCCCATAAGCTTCATCATCATCTGGGTGGTGACTCCCAGAAGCTTCTTCATCACAGGGGTGGTGACTCCCAGAAGCTTCATCATGGCGTTGGTGAAAGCCAGAAGCTTCATTATTGTGGTGGTGACTCTCAGAAGCTTCTTCATCATTGGGGAGGTGAATCCCTGAAGCTTCATCATAGGGGTGGTTATTCCCAGAAGCTTCATCATCGTTTTGGTGACTCCCAGAAGCTTCATCATTGTAGTGGTGATTCCCAGAAGCTTCATCATCTGGGTGGTGACTCCCAGAAGCTTCATCATTGGGGTGGTGATTCCCAGAAACTTCATCATCTGGGTGGTTACTCCAGGAAGTTTCATTATCCAGGTTTTGACTCCCAGAAGCTTCATCATCTTCGAGATGGAGACTCCCAGAGGTTTCATCATCATCAGGGTGGCAACTCCCAGTAGCTTCATCACCATTGGAGTGGTGAATTCCAGAAGCTTCATCATCATCAGGGTGGTGACTCTCAGAAGCTTCATCATCATAGGGTGGTGTCTCCCAGAAGCTTCATCATCATCGGAGTGGTGACTCCCAGACGATTCATCATCAGCAGGGTGGTGCTTCCCAAAATCTCCATCATCGGGGTGGCGACTCCCAGAAGTTTCATCATCGGGGTAGTGGTTCCCAGAAGCTTCATCATAGGTTTGGTGATTCTCAGAAGCTTCATCATCGGGTGGTTATTCCCAGAAGCTTCAACATTGGGGTGGTAACCCTTGAAGCTTCTTAATTGGGATGATGACTCCCAGAAACTTCATCATCGGGGTGATGACTCTCAGAGGCTTCATCGTCATCGGGGTGGTGACTCCCTGAAGCTTCGTCATCATAGGGTTTGTGACTCACAGAAGCTTCATCATTATCTGGGTGGTGACTCCCAGAACATTCATCATCATCGGGGTGATGATTCCCAGAAGTATCATCCACGGGGAGGTGCTTCCCAAAATCTCCATCATCAGGGTGGCGACTCCGAGAAGTTTCATCGTCAGGGTGGTCATTCACAGAAGCTTCATCATCGGATGGTTACTCCCAGAAGATTCATCATTGGGGTGTTCACTCCCAGAAGCTTCATCATAGAGATGGTGGATGCTAAAATCTTCATCATCTGGGTAGTGACTCCTAGAAGCTTCATCATCAGTGTGGGGACTCCCAGAAGCCTCATCATCGTGGTGGTTACTCACAGAAGCTTCATCATCATTGGGGTGGTGACTCCCAGAAGTTTCATCATCGAGGTGGTGAGTCACAGAAGCTTCATCATTTGTGTGGTGTCTATAAGAAGCTTCATCATTGTCGGGGTGGTGACTCCCAGAAGCTTCATCATCGGGGAGGTGACTCCCAGAAGCTGCATCATCATTGACGTGGTTACTCCCAGAAACTTCATCATCATCGGGGTGGTGACTCCCAGAAGCTTCATCATCAGGGTAGTGATTCCCAGAAATTTCATCATCTGGGTTGGGGCTCTGAGAAGCTTCATGATCAGGTTTATGAATCCCAGAACCTTCATCATCTTTCAGGTGGTGACCCCCAGAAACTTCATCATCATCGGGGTGGTGACTCCCAGAAGTTTTATCATCATAGGTGTGGTGACTCCCAGAAGCTTCATCGTCTTCCGGGTGATGACTCCGGGAATCTTCATCATCATCGGTGTGATGATGCCCAGAAGCTTCATCATCATTGGGCTGGTGACACCCAGAAGCTTCATCATAACTGGGGTGGTGACTCCCAGAAGCATCATGATCGAGGTAGTGCTCCCAAAATCTTCATCATCGGGGTGGCGAATCCCAGAAGATTCATCATTGGGGTGGTGAATCCAAGAAGCTTCATCATGGGGTGGTGATTCCCAGAAGCTTCATCATCAGAGTTTTGACTCCCACAAGCTTCATCACCTTTGAGGTGGAGACTCCCAGAAGCTTCATCATCCTGGAGGTGGTGATTCCCAAAACTTCATCATCATCGGTGTGATGACTCCCAGAATCTTCATTATCATCGGTTTTTGTGATTCCCAGAAGCTTCATCATCATAGGGTGGTGACTCTCAGAAGCTTCATCATCAGGTTGGTGACTCCGAGAAGCTTCATCATGGTGGTGGTGAATCCCAGAAGCTTCATTATCGGGGTGGTGACTCTCAGAAGCTTCTTCATCATCGGGAAGGTGAGTCCCTGAAGCTTCATCATCGGGGTGGTGATTCCCAGAAGCTTCATCATGGTTTTGGTGACTCCCGGGAGCTTCATTGTTGGCATGGTGATTCCCAGAATCCTCATCATTGGGGTGGTGACTCCCAGAACCTTCATCATCAGGGTGGTGACTCCCAGTAACTTCCTCATCTGGGTGGTGACTCCAAGAAGCTTCATCATCAGGATGTTGACGCCCAGAAGCTTCATCATCTTAGAGATGGAGACTCCCAGAAGCTTCATCATCATCGGGGTGGTGACTCCCAGAAGCTTCATCATCACTGGGGTGGTGAATCCCAGAAGCTTCATCATCATCTGGGTGGTGACTCCCAGAAGCTTTATCATCATAGGGATGCAGTCTCCCAGAAGCTTCATCATCATTGGGGTGGTGACTCCCAGAAGCTTCGTCATTGGGGTGGTGACTCCCAGAAACTTCATCATCTGGTTGGTGAATCCCAGAAGCTACATCATAGGGATGGTGACTCCCAGAAGCTTCATCATCGGGGTGGTGACACCCAGAACCTTAATCATCGGGGTGGAGACTCCAAGAATTTTCATCATCGGGATAGTGACTTCCATAAGCTTCATCATTGGGTTCATGACCCCCAGAAGCTTCATCGTCATTAGGGTGGTGACTCCCAGAAGCTTCATCATCATTAGGGTGGTGAATCCCAGAAGCTTCATCATCATCCTGGTGGTGACTCCCAGAAGCTTTATCATCATAGGGGTCCAGTCTCCCAGAAGATTCATCATCATCGGGGTGGTGACACCCAGAAGTGTATCATCAGCAGTGTGGTGCTTCCCAAAATCTCTATCATTTTGGTGGTCACTCCCAGAAGTTTCATCATTGGGGTGGTGACTCCCAGAAGCTTCATCATGGTGGTGGCATATCCCAGAAACTTCATCATCAGGTTGATGACTCTCAGCAGCTTCATCATCACCGGGGTGGTGACTCCCTGAAGCTTCATCTTTGTAGGGTTGTTGACTCCCGGAAGCTTCATTATTATCAGAGTGGTGACTCCCAGAAGATTCATCATCATCGGGTTGGTGACTCCCAGAATCTTCATCATCATCGGGGTGGTGAATGCCAAAAGCTTCATCATCATCCGGGTCGTGACTCCCAGAAGCTTTATCATTGTAGGGGTGGTGTCTCTCAGAAGCTTCATCATCATTGGGGTCGTGACTCCCAGAAGATTCATCATCAGGGTGGTGACACCCAGAAGTATCATCAGTGGGGTGGTTCTTCCCAAAATCTCCATCATTGGGGTGGTGACTCCCAGAAGTTTCATCATTGGGGTGGTGATTCCCAGAAGCTTCATCATCAGGTGGTGACTCCCAGAAGCTTCATCATCGGTGTGGTTATTCTCAGAAGATTCATCATCGGGGTGGTGATTCCCTGAAGCCTCATCATTGTGGTGGTGACTCCCAGAAGCTTCATCATTTGGGTGGTGACTCCCAGAAGCTTCATCATCAGGGTGGTGATTCTCAGAAATTTCATCATCGGGGTGGTGACTCCCAGAAGCTTCATCATGGCGGTGATGAATCCAAGAAGGTTCATCATCAGGATAAGGACTCTCAGAAGCTTCATCATCATCAGGGTGGTGACTCCCTGAAGCTTCATTATCATAGGGGTGGTGACTCCCAGAAGCTTCATCATTATCGGGGTGGTGACTCCCAGAAGATTCATCATCATCGGCGTGGTGACTCCCATAAGTATCATCAGTGGGGTGGTCCTTCCCAAAATCTCCATCATCGGGGTGGCGACTCCCAGAAGTTTCATCATTGGGGTGGTGATTCCCAGGAGCTTCATGGTCGGATGGTGAATCACAGAAGCTTCCTCATCGGGGTTTTGAGTCACAGAAATTTCGTCATCTAGATGGTGAATCCCACAATCTTCATCATCAGGGTGGTGACTCCCAGAAGATTCATCATAGGTGTGGAGACTCCCAGAAGCATCATCATAGGGGTGGTGACTCCCAGAAGCATCATCATCATCAGGGTGATGATTCCCAGAAGCTTCATCACTGGGTTGGTGACTCCCAGAAGCTTCATCATCAGGGTTTTGACTCCCAGAAACTTCATCATCTTTGAGGTGGAGACTCTCAGAATGTTCATCATCATCAGGGTGGTGACTCCAAAAGCTTCATCATCATCGGGTTGGTGACTCCCAGAGCTTTATTATCATTGAGGTGGTGACTTCCAGAAGCTTCATCATCACAGGGGTGGTGACTCCCAGTAGCTTCATCATCAGGGTGTTGACTCCCAGAAGCTTCATCATGGCGGTGTTGAATCACAGAAGCTTCATCATGGGGGTGGTGACTCTCAGAAGCTTCTTCATCATCTGGAAGGTGAATCCGTGAATCTTCATCATCGGGGTGGTGATTCCCAGGAGCTTCATCATCGTTTTGGTGACTCCCAGAAGCTTCATCATCGGGGTGGTGTTTCACAGAAGTTTCCTCATCAGAGTGGTGACTCCAAGAAGCTTCCTCACCGGGGTGGTGATTCCCAGAAACTTCATAATCTGGGTGGTGACTCTGAGAAGTTTTATTATCGGGGTGTTGACACCCAGAAGTTTCATCATGTTCTAGATGGAGACTCCCAGAAACTTCATCATCTTCGGGGTGGTGACTCCCAGGAGCTTCATCATCATCATGTTGGTTAATCCCTGAAGGTTCATCATCATCCTAGTGGTGACTCCAGAAGCTTCATCATCATAGGGGTGGTGTCTCCCAGAAGCTTCATCATCATTGGGGTTGTGACTCCCAGAATATTCATCATCATCGGGATGGTGACACCCAGAAGTGTCATCAGCGGTGTGGTGCTTCCCAAAATCTCCATCATCGGGGTGGTGACTCCCAGAAGTTTCATCATCGGGGTGGTGATTCCCAGAAGGTTCATCATCAGGTGGTGACTCCCAGAAGCTTCCTCATCAGTGTGGTGATTCCCAGAAGATTCAACGCTGGGGTGGTGACCCCCAGAAGCTTCATTATTTGGGTGGTGATTCCCGGAAACTTCATCATCGGGGTGGTGATTCTCAGAAGTTTCATCATCCGGGTGGTGACTCCAGAAGCTTCATCACTATCAGGGAGGTGACTCCTGAAGCTTCATTATCACAGGGTGGTGACTCCAGAAGCTTCTTCATTATCGGGTGGTGACACCCATATGATTCATCATCTTCGTGGTGCTGACTCCCCTAAGTATCATCAGCGGGGTGGTGCTTCCCAAAATCTCCATCAATGGGGTGACGACTCCCAGAGGTTTCATCATCTGGGTGGTGATTCCCAGGAGCTTCATCATCGGATGGTGACTCGCAGAAGCTTCCTCATCAGGGTGTTGGCTCCCAGAAGCTTCATCATCGGGAAGGTGAATCCCACAATCTTCATCATCGGGATGGTGACTCCCAGAAGATTCATCATCATCGGGGTGGTGACTCCCAGAAGTTTCATCATCATCAAGTTGGTGATTCCCAAAAGCTTCATCACCGTGGTGGTGTCTAAAAGAAGCTTCATCATCGTCATGGTGGTGACTCCCAGAAGCTTCATCATCATCGTGTTGGTGGCTCACAGAAACTTCATCATCCGGGTGGTGAATCCCAGAAATTTCATCATCGGGGAATGAATCCCAGAAGCTTCATCATTGGGTTTGTGACTCCAAGAGGCTTCATCATCAGTGTGGTGAATTCCAGAAGCTTCATCATCGGAGTGGTGACTCTGAGAAGCTTCATCATAATCACGGTGGTGACTCCCAGAAGCTTCATCATCGTGGTTGTGATTCCCAGAAGTTTCATCATCATAGTGGTGACTCCCAGAAGTTTCATCATCAGTGTGGTGAATCCCAGAAGTTTCATCATCGCTGAGGTGATTCCCAGAAGATTCATCCTCTGGGTGGGGACTCCCAGAAGCTTCATCACTGGGGTTGTGATTCCCAGAAACTTCATCATCAGGGTTGTGACTCTGAGAAGCTTTATCATTGGGGTGTTGACTCCCCGAAGCTTCATAATCTTCTGGGTGGTGATTCCCAGAAGCTTCATAATCTTCAGGTTGGTGACTCCCAGAAGCTTCATCATCATCAGAGTGTTGACTCCCAGAAGCTTTATCATCATTGGGTTGGTGACTTCCTAAGGATTCATCATCGGAGTGGTGATTCCCAGGAGATTCATCATCATTGTGGTGACTCCCAGAATCTTCATCATCAGGGTGTTGACTCCTAGAAGCTTCATTGCGGTGGTGACTCCCAGAAGCTTCATCATCGGGGTGTTGATTCCCAGAAATTTCATCATCTGGGTGGTGACTCTGAGAAGCATCATCATCGGGGTTATGACTCCCAGAAGCTTCATCATCTTTGGGGTGGTGACTCCCATAAGATTCATCATCATGGGGGTGGTGACTCCCAGAAGCATCATCCTCATAGGTGTGGTGACTACAAGAAGCTTCATCATCTTCGGGGTGGTGAATCCCAAAAGATTCGTCATCATCGTGGTGGTGATGCCCAGAAGCTTCATCATCATCCGGGTGGTAACGCCCAGAAGCATCATGATCTGGTTGGTCACTCCCAGAAGCATCATGGTCAGGGTGGTTCTCCCAAAATATTCATCACTGGGGTGGCGAATCCCAGAAGTTTCATCATTGGGGTGGTGATTTCCAGAAGTTTCATCATCGGGGTGGTGACTCCTGGAAGCTTCTTCATCAGGGTTTTGACTCCCAGAAGCTTCATCATCTTCGAGGTTGAGACTCCCAGAATCTTCATCATCATCGGGATGTTGACTCCCAAAAGTTTCATCATCATCGGGGTGGTGACTCCCAGAAGATTCGTTTTCATTGGCGTGGTAACTCCCAGAAGCTTCATCACCATAGGAGTGGTGACTCCCAGAAGCTTCATCATCAGGGTCGTGACTCCCAGAAGCTTCATCATCATCAGGTTTGTGACTCCCAGAAGCTTCATCATCATCTGGTTGATGACTTCCATAAGCTTCATCATCGGGTTGGTGACTCCCAGAATCTTCATCATCGGGGTGGGGATTCACAGAAGCTTCATCATCGGGTGGTGACTAATAGAATCTTCATCATCGGGATGAGGACTCCCAGAAGCTTCATCATCATCAGGGTGGTGACTCCCCGAAGCTTTATCATCAGAGTTGTGACTCCCAGAAGCTTCATCATCATGGGGGTGGTGATTCCCAGAAGCTTCATCATCATCAGGGTGGTGACTCCCAGTTGCTTCATCATCATCAGGGTGGTGACCCCAAGAATCTTCACCATCTGGGTGGTGACCCCAAGAATCTTCACCATCTGGGTGGTGATTCCAACAAGCTTCATTATCGTGGAGTTGACTCACAGAGGCTTCATCATCGGGGTGGGGACTCCCAGAAGCCCCATCATGATAGGGGTGGTGACTCACCGAAGATTCATCATCATTGGGGTGGTGACTCCCAGAAACTTCATAAACGGGGTGGTTACTCCCAGAAGCTTCATCATCATCGGGGTTGTGACTCCAAGAAACTTCATTATCATGGGGGTGTTGACTCCCAGGACATTCATCATCATGGTGGTGAATCCGAGAAACTTCGTCATCGGGTTGGTGGCTCCCAGAAGCTTCATCATTGGGGTGTTGACTCCCAAATGATTCATCATTGGGATGGTGATTCCCAGAAGCTTCATTATCGGGTTGGTTACTCCCAGAAGCTTCATCAACGGGGTGATGACTCCCAGAAGCATCATCATCTGAGTTGTGATTCTCAGAAGATTCCTCATTGGGGTGGTGACTCCCAGAAGCTTCATCGTCGTGGTGGTGACTCCCAAAAGCTTTATCATCTTTGTGATGTGACTCCCATATGCTTCATTGTCATCGTGGTGGTTACTACCATCAACTTCATCATCGGGGTAGTAACTCCCAGAAGATTCATCATCATTGGTGTGGTGACTCCCAGAAGTATCATTAGCAGGTTGGTGCTTCCCAAAATCTTCATGAATCCCAGAAGATTCATCATCGTGATGGAGATTCCAGGAAGCTTCATCATCGGGAGGTGACTCCCAGAAGCATCATCATCGGGGTTTTGATTCTCAGAAACTTCATCATCAGGTTGGTGATTCCCAGAAGCTTCATCATTGGGGTGGTGAGCTTAATCATCAGGGTGGTGATTCTCAGAAGCTTCATCATCAGGGTGGTGATTCCAAGAAGCTTTATCATTGGGGTGGTGACTCCCAGAAGCTTCATCATTGGGGTGGTGACTCCCAGAAACTTCATCATTGGGGTGTTGATTTTCATAAGTTTCATCATCACGGTGGTGGCTCCCAGAAGCTTCCCCATGGCGGTGGTGAATCCAAGAATCTTCATCATGGGGGTAGTGACTCTCAGAAGCGTCATCATCATTGGGGTGGTGATTCCCTGAAACTTCATCATCGAGGTGGTGATTCCCTGAATCTTCATCATCGTTGTGGTGACTCCCAGAAGCTTCATCATCGGGGTGGTGACTTCCAGAAGCTTCATCATTGGGGTGGTGATTCGTAGAAACTTCATCATCCGCCTGGTGAGTCCAAGAAGCTTCATCGTTGGCGTTTGGACTCTCAGAAGCCTCATCATCTTCGGGGTGGTGACTCCCAGAAGCATCATCATCACTGGGGTGGTGACTTCCAGAGGCATCATGAGTGGGGTGTTGCTGCCAAAATCTTCATCAGGGTGGCAAATCCCAGAAGTTTCATCATCGGTGTGGTGATTCCCAGAAGCTTCATCATCAGGGTGATGACTCCCAGAAGCTTCATCATCAGGGTTTTGACTCCCAGAAGCTTCATCATCTTCGAGGTGGAGACTCTCAGAAGCTTCATCATCATCGGGGTGGTGACTCCCAAAAGCTTCATCATCATCGGGTTGGTGACTCCCAGAGCTTTATTATCATTGGGGTGGTGACTCCCCAAAGCTTCATCATCACAGGGGTGGTGACTCCCAGAAGCTTCATCGTCAGGGTGTTGACTCCCAGAAACTTCATTATGGCTGTGGTGAATCACAGAAGCTTCATCATGGGGGAGGTGACTCTCAAAAGCTTCTTCATCATCTGAAAGGTGAATCCCTGAATCTTCATCATCGGGGTGGTGATTCCCAGAAGCTTCAGCATCGTTTTGGTGACTCCCAGAATCTTCATCATCGGGGTGGTGATTCCCAGAAACTTCCTCATCGGGATGGTGATTCCCAGAGATTTCATCATTTGGGTGGTGACTCTGAGAATCTTCTTTATCGGGGTTATGACTCCCAGAAGCCTCATCATCTTCTAGATGGAGACTCCCAGAAACTTCATCATCATCAGGGTGGTGACTCCCAGAAGCTACGTCATCATCATGTTGGTGACTCCCAGAAGCTTCATCATCATCGGGGTGGTGTCTCCCAGAAGCTTCATCTTCATCTGGGTGGTGACACCCAGATGTGTCATTATGGGGTGGTGTTTCCCACAATGTCCATCATCAGGGTGGTGACTCCCTGAATACTCATCATCGGGGTGGTGATTCTCAGGATACTCATCATCGTTGTGGTGACTCCCAGAAGCTTCATCAACATCAGGATGTTGACTCTCAGAAGCTTCATCATCGGGGTGGTGACTCCCAGAAGCTTCATCATCGGGGTGGTGATTCCCAGAAATTTCATCACCTGGGTGGTGACTGTGAGAAGCATCATCATTGGGGTTATGACTCCCAGAAGCTTCATCATGTTTGGGGTGGTGACTCCCAGAAGCTTCATCATCATCGGGGTGGTGACTCCGAGAAACTTCATCATCATTGGGGTGGTGACTCCCAGAAGCATCATGATCGGGGTGGTGCTCCCAAAATCTTCATCATTGGGGTGGCGAATCCCAGAAGTTTCATCACTGGGGTGGTGATTCCTAGAAGCTTCATCATCAGGGTGATGACTTCCAGAAGTTTCATCATCAGGGATTTGACTCCCAGAAGCTTCATCATATTCGAGGTGGAGACTCCCAGAAGCTTCATCATCAACTGGGTGGTGACTCCCAGAAGCTTCATTATGGCGTTGGTGAAACCCAGAAACTTCATCATCGTGGTGGTGACCTCAGAAGCTTCTTCATCATCACGGAGGTGAATCCTTGAAGCTTCATCATAGGGGTGGTGATTCCCAGAAGCTTCATCATCATTTTGTTGACTCCCAGAAAACTCATCATCGGGGTGCTGATTCCCAGAAGCTTCATCATCGGGGTGGTGACTCCCAGAAGCTTCATCATCGGGGTTGTGATTCCCAGAAACTTAATCATCTAGGTGGGTACTCCAAGAAGTTTCATTATCGGAGTTTTGACTCCCAGAAGCTTCATCATCTTCGAGATGGAGACTCCCAGAAGCTTCATCATCATCAGGGTGCTGACTCCCAGAATCTTCATCGTCATAGGAGTGCTGACTCCCAGAAGCTTCATCATCTTCGAGGTGGTGACTCCAGAAGCTTCATCATCATCAGGGTGGTGTCGCCCAGAAGCTTCATCATCATCGGGGTGGTGACTCCCAGAAACTTCATCATCATCATCTGGGTGGTGACTCCCAGAAGCATCATGATCGGGGTGGTGCTCCCAAAATCTTCATCATCGGGGTGGGAAACCCAGAAGTTTCATCATCGGGGTGGTGATTCCCAGAAGCTTCATCAACGGGGTGATGACTTCCAGAAATTTCATCATCAGGTTTTGACTCCCAGAAGCTTCATCATATTCGAGGTGGAGACTCCCAGAAGCTTCATTATCATCTGTGTGGTGACTCCCAGAAGCTTCTTCATCATTGGTGTGGTGACTCCCAGAAGATTCCTTATCATCGCCGTGGTGACTCCCAGAAGCTTCATCATCATAGGGGTGGTTACTCCCAGAAGGTTCATCATGGCGTTGGTGAAACCCAGAAGCTTCATCATCGCGATGGTGACTCTCAGAAGCTTCTTCATCACTGGGGAGGTGAATCCCTGAAGTTTCATCATAGGGATGTTGATTCCCAGAAGCTTCATCATCGTTTTGGTGACTCCCAGAAGCCTCATCATCTGGATGGTGATTCCCAGAAGCTTCATCATCGGGGTGGTGATTCCCAGAATCTTCATCATAATTTTGGTGACTCCCGGAAGCTTTATCATCAGGGTTGTGATTCCCGGCAACTTCCTCATCTTGGTGGTGACTCCGAGAAGCTTCATCATTGGGGTTTTGACTCCCAGAACCTTCATCATCTTCGAGATGGAGACTCCCAGAAGCTTCACCATCATCAGCGTGGTGACTCCCAGAATCTTCATTATCGGGGTGGTGACTCCCAGAAACTTCATCATCGGGGTAGTGACTCCCAGAAGCTTCATCATCATCAGGGTGTTGAATCCCAGAAGCTTCATCATCATCTGGGTGGTGACTCCCAGAAGCTTAATCATCATCGGGGTGGTGACTCCCAGAAGATTCACCATCATCGTGGTGGTGACACCCAGAAGTATCATCAGCGGGGAAGTGCTTCCCAAAATCTCCATCATTTTGGTGGTGACTCCCAGAAGATTCATCATTGGTGTGGTGTTTCCCAGAAGCTTCCTCATTGGTTTGGTGATTGTCAGAAGCTTTATCATTGGGGTGGTGATTCCCAGAAACTTCAACATTGGGGTGGTGACTCCCAGAAGCTTCATCATTAGGGTTGTGAATCCCAGAAACTTCATCATCGTGGTGGTTATTCTGAGATGTTTGATAATCGGAGTTGTGACTCCCAGAAGGCTTCATCATGCTGGCGTTGAATTACAGAAGTTTCATCATTGGGTTGACGACTCAGAAGCTTCATCGTCGTCGGGGTGATGACTCCCTGAAGCTTCATCCCCATTGGGGTGGTGACTCCCAGAAGCTTCCTCATTATCAGGGTGGTGACTCCCAGAAGATTAATCATCATCGGGTTGGTGACTCCCATAGGTATCATCAGCAGGGTGGTGCTTCCCAAAGTCTCCATCATGGGGTGGCGACTCCCAGAAATTTCATCATTGGTGTGGTGATTTCCAGAAGTTTCATCGTCGGATGGTGACCCCCAGAAGCTTAATCATCGGGGTGTTGACTCCCAGAAGCTTCATCATTGGGATGGTGAATCCCACAATCTTCATCATTGGGGTGGTGACTCCCAGAAGCTTCATCATCGGAGTGGGGACTCCCAGAAGCCTCATCATCGGGAGACTGACTCGCAGAAGCTTCATCATCATCAGAGTGATGACTCCCAGAAGCTACGTCATCAAGGTGGTGACTCACAGAAACTTCTTAACGGGTTGGTGTCTAAAAGAAGCTTCAACATCATCGGGTTGGGACTCCCAGATTCTTCATCATCATCGGGATGGTGACTCCCAGAAGCTTCATCATCATCATTGAGGTGACTCGAAGAAGTCTCATCATCGAGATGGTGAATCCCAGAAGCTTCGTCATCATCTGGGTGGTGATTCCCAGAAGCTTTATCATCATAGGGGTGCTATCTCACAGAAGCTTAATTATCATGGGGTGGTAACTCCCAGAAGATTCATCATCAGGGTGGTGACACCCAAAAGTATCATCAGCTGGGTGGTTCTTCCCAAAATCTCCATCTTCAGGGTGGTGACTCACAGAAGTTTCATCATCGGAGTGGTGATTCCCAGAAGCTTCATCATCGGGATGGTGAATCCCACAATCTTCATCATTGGGGTGGTGACTCCCAGAAGCTTCATCATCGGGATTGTGAACCCCACAATCTTCATCATTGGGGTGGTGACTCCCAGAAGCCTCATCATCAGGATGTTAACTCGCAGAAGCTTCATCATCATCGGGGTGATGACTCCCAGAAGCTAAGTCATCAAGGTGGTGACTCACAGAAACTTCTTAATGGGTTGGTGTCTAAAAGAAGCTTCAGGCCGGGCGCGGTGGCTCACGCTTGTAATCCCAGCACTTTGGGAGGCCGAGGCGGGCGGATCACGAGGTCAGTAGATCAAGACCACAGTGAAACCCCGTCTCTACTAAAAATACAAAAAATTAGCCGGGCGTGGTGGTGGGCGCCTGTAGTCCCAGCTACTCGGAGAGGCTGAGGCAAGAGAATGGCGTGAACCCAGGAGGCGGAGCTTGCAGTGAGCCGAGATTGCGCCACTGTGCTCCAGCCTGGGTGACAGAGCGAGACTCCGTCTCAAAAAAAAAAAAAAAAAAGAAGCTTCAACATCGTCGGGGTGGGACTCCTAGATTCTTCATCATCATCGGGGTGGTGATTCCCAGAATCTTCATCATCATCATCGAGGTGACTCCCAGAAGTTTCATCATTATCGAGGTGGTGAATCCCAGAAGCTTCATCATCATCCGGGTGGTGACTCCCAGAAGCTTTATCATCATACAGGTGCTATCTCACAGAAGCTTAATTATCATTGGGGTGGTGACTCCCAGAAGATTCATCATCGGTATGGTGACACCCAAAAGTATCATCAGCTGGGTGGTTCTTCCCAAAATCTCCATCTTCTGGGTGGTGACTCACAGAAGATTCATCATTGCAGTGGTGATTCCCAGAAGCTTCATCATCGGGTGGTGACTCCCAGAAGCTTCATCATCGGAGTGGTGATTCTCAGAAGATTCATCATCGGGGTGGTGATTCCCAGAAGCTTCAACGTTGGGGTGGTGACTCCCAGAAACTTCATCATTGGGGTGGTGATTCTCAGAAGTTTCATCATCGGGGTGGTGACTCCCAGAAGCTTCATCATGGTGGTGGTGAATCCAAGAAGGTTCATCATCGGGGTGGTGATTCTCAGAAGCTTCATCATCATCAGGGTCGTGACTCCCTGAAGCTTCATTATCACAGGGGTGATTTCTCCCAGAAGCTTCATCAGTATCGGGGTATTGACTTCCAGAAGATTCATCATCATCGGCGTGGTGACTCCCATAAGTATCATCAGCGGGGTGGTGCTTCCCAAAATCTCCATCAACGGGGTGGCGACTCCCAGAAGTTTCATCATCACGGTGGTGATTCCCAGGAGCTTCATCATCAGATGGTGACTCACAGAAGCTTCCTCATCGGGGTGTTGTCTCCCAGAATCTTCATCATAGGGATGGTGAATCCCACAATCTTCATCATCGGGGTAGTGACTCCCAGAAGATTCATCATAGGTGTGGAGACTCCCAGAAGCCTCATCGTCAGGGTGGTGACTCCCAGAAGATTCATCATCATCGGGGATGTTACTCACAGAAGCCTCATCATCGGGGTGGTGACTCCCAGAAGCTTCATCATCATTGGGATGGTGAATAGCAGAAGTTTTGTCATCGTTGTGGTGACTCCCAGAAGTTTCATCATCAGCGTGGTGTATCCCAGAAGTTTCATCATCGTGATGATGAATCCCAGAAGCTTCATCATCGGGGTTAGGAATCCCAGAAGCTTCTTCATCAGGATCGTGACTCCCATAATTTTCATCATCACGGTGATGACTCCCAGAGGCTTCTTCATCATCAGGGTGGTTACTCCCAGAAGCTTCATCATTGGGTTGGTGAATCCAGGAAGCTACATCATAGGCGTGGTGACTCCCAGAAGCTTCATCATCGGGTCTGTGACACCCAGAACCTTAATCATCGGGGTGGTGACTCCTAGTATTTTCATGATCGGGGTAGTGACTCCCTTAAGCTTCATCATCGGGGTAGTGACTCCCAGAAGCTCCATCGACATCAGGGTTGTGACTCACCGTAGCTTCATCATCGGGATGGGGACTCCCAGAAGTTTCATCATCATCAGGATGGTGACTCCCAGATGCTTCATCATTGAGCTGGTAATTCCCAGAATTTCATCATCGGGGTGGTGACTCCCAGAATCTTCATCATTGCAGTGGTGAATCCCAGAAGCTTCATCATTGGGGTGGTGACAGTCAGAAGTTCATCATCATCGGGGTGGTGACTCCCTGAAGCTTCATCAACGGGGTGGTCATTCCCAGAAGTTTCATCATTGTTGTGGTGACTCCCAAAAGATTCATCATTGAGGTGGGGACTCCAAGAAGCTTCATCATTGGGGTGGTGATTCCCAGAAACTTCATCATAGGGGTTGTGACTCTGAGAAGCTTTATCATCGGGGTGTTGACTCCAAGAAGCTTCATAATCTTTGGGGTGGTGACTCCCAGAAGCTTCATCATCACCGGTTTAGTGACTCCCAGAAGTTTCATCATCATCAGGGTAGTGAGTTCCCGAGGATTGATCATCGGGGTGGTGATTCCCAGGAGATTTATCATCGTTGTGGTGACTCCCAGAATATTCATCATTGGGGGTTGACTCCTAGAAGCTTCATCATTGGTGTTGTGACTCCCAGAAGCTTCATCATCGGGGTGTTGATTCCCAGAAACTTCATCGTCTGGTTGGTGACTCTGAGAAGCATCATCATCAGGGTTATGACTCCCAGAAGCTACATCATCTTTGGGGTGGTGACTCCCACGGGATTCATCATCATCGGGGTGGTGACTCCCAGAAGCATCATCATCATAGGCGTGGTGACTCCCAGAAGCTTCATCATGTTCGGCGTGGTGAATCCCGGAAGCTTCATCATCATGGGGGTGGTGACGCCCAAAAGATTCATCATCATACGATGCCCAGAAGCATCATGGTCGGGGTGGTGCTCCCAAAACATTCATCATCGGGGGGGCGAATCCCAGAAGTGTCATCATCAGGGTGGTGATCCCCAGAATTTTCATCATCGTGGTGGTGACTCCCAGAAGCTTCTTCATCAGTGTTTTGACTCCCTGAAGCTTCATCATCTTCGAGGTGGAGACTCTCAGGAGCTTCATCATCATTGGGGTGGTGACTCCCAAAAGCTTCATCATCATCGTGGTGGTGACTCCCAGAAGCTTCATCATCGTAGGGTGGTGATTCCTAGAAGCTTCATCATCAGGGTCGTGACTCCCAGA
Source organism: Nomascus leucogenys (assembly GCF_006542625.1). Taxonomy (NCBI): domain Eukaryota; kingdom Metazoa; phylum Chordata; class Mammalia; order Primates; family Hylobatidae; genus Nomascus; species Nomascus leucogenys. The sequence goes on from NW_022097292.1 coordinate 98,066, forward strand.
AGCTTCATCATGGCAGTGGTGAATCTCAGAAGCTTCATCATCGTGGTGGTGACTCTCAGAAGCTTCTTTATCATCGGAGAGGTGAATTCCTGAAGCTTCATCATCGGGCTGGTGATTCCCAGAAGCTTCATCATAGTTTTGGTGAGTCCTAGAAGCTTCATCATCGGGGTGGTGAATCCCAGAAGCCTCATCATCAGAGTGGTAACTCCCAGATGTTTCATCATTGAGGTGATGACTCCCAGAAGTTTCATCATCATCAGGGTGGTGATTCCCAGAAGTTGCATCATCGGGGTGGTGACTCCAAGAAGCTTCATCATCATCAGGATTGTCACTCCCAGAAGCTTCATCGTCATCAGGTTGGTGACTTCCATAAACCTCATCATCAGGTTGGTGACTCCCAGAATCTTCATCATCGGCATGGGGATTCACAGAAGCTTCATCATTGGGGTGGTGACTCGCTGAAACTTCATCATCGGGATGATGACTCCCAGAGGCTTCATCATCATCAGGGTGGTGACTCCCAGAAGCTTCATCATCATGGGGGTGGTGATTCCCAGAAGCTTCATCATCATCAGGGTGGTGTCTCCCAGAAGCTACGTCATCACCACGGTGGTGACTACCAGAATCTTCATCATCGGGGTGGTGAATCCCAGAAGTTTCATCATCTGTGTGATGAACCCCAGAAGCTTCATCATCTGGTTGTTAACTCCCAGAGGCTTCATCATCTGGCTGATGAATTCCAGAAGCTTGATCAGCGGGGTTATGCCTCTCAAAACCTTCATCATCATCGGAGTGTTGAATCTCAGAAGCTTCATCATCGGGGTGGTGATTCGCAGAAGCTTCATAATCGGGGTGTTGACTCCCAGAAGATTAATCATCATTGGGGTGGTGAATCCCAGAAGCATCATCATCAGAGTGGTGCTTCCCAAAATCTTCATGATGGGGGTGGCGACTCCCAGAAATTTCATCATCGGGGTGTTGATTCCCAGAAGCTTCATCATCTGGGTAGTGACTCCCAGAATCTTCATCATTGGGATTTTGACTCCCAGAATCTTCATCATCGGGATGGTGAATCCCTGAATCTTCATCATTGGGGTGTTGAATCCCAGAAGTTTCATCATCGGGGAGGGGACTCCCAGAAGACTTATCATCGGGTTGGTTACTCCCAGAAGCTTCATCATTTATCTGGGTGGTGACTCGCAGAGTCTTCGTTATCAGGGCAGTGACTCATAGAAGCTTCATCATCGTTGTGTTGACTCCCAGAAGCTTCACCATCATCGGGGTGGTGACTCCCAGAATCTTCATCATTGGGTTGGTGAATCCCAGAAGTTTCTTCATCGGGGTGATGAATCCCAGCAGCTTCATCATTGGGTTGTTGACTCCCAGAGGATTCATCATCAAGTTGTTGAATCCCAGAAGCTACATCATCAGGTTGGTGACTCTCAGAAGTTTCATCATCATCTTGGTGGTGACTCTCAGAAACTTCATCATCGGGGTGGTGGCTCTGAGAAGCTTCATCATCGGGGTTTTGAATCCAAGAAGTTTCATCATGAGGGTGGAGACTCCCAGAGTTTTCATCGTCGGGGTGGTGATTCCCAGAATTTTCATCATCGGGGTGGTGAATCCCAGAAACTTCATCATCCTAGTGGTGTCTCACAGAGGCTTCATCAACGGGTTCGTGATTCCCAGAAGCTTCATCATCCAGGTGGTGAATCCCAGAAACTTTATCATCGCGGTGGTAAGTCTCAGAAGCTTCATCATCACGGTGGTGATTCCCAGAAGCTTCAAAACCGGCGTGGTGACTCCCAGAAGCTTCATCATCGGGGTGGTGACTCCCAGAAACTTCATCATCAGGCTGTTGATTTTCCGAAGTTTCATCATCAGGATGGTGACTCTCAGAAGCTTCATCATCAGGGTGGTGACTCCCAGAAGCTTTATTATCATCAGGGTGGTGATTCCCAGAAACTTCATGATCATCGGGGTGGTGAATACCAGCAGCTTCATCAACGGGGTGGTGACTCCCTGAGGCTTCAGCATCGGGTTGGTGATTCCCAGAAGCTTCATCAGGGTGTTCAATCCCAGAAGATTCATCATCAGGGTGGTGGTTCCCAGAAGCTTCATCAATGGGGTGGTTTTTCCCAGAAGCTTCGTCATCGGGGATGTGACTCCCAGAAGATTCATCATGGCAGTGGTGAATCACAGAAGATTCATCATCGGGGTGGTGACTCTCAGAAGCTTCATAATCACTGAAGTGGTGAATCCCGGAGACTTCATCAATGGGGTGGTGAATCCTAGAAGCTTCATCATCATAGTGGTGAATCCTAGAGGCTTTATCATCGGTTTGCTGATTACCAGAAGCTTCACCATCCGGGTGGTGACTACCAGAAATCTCATCATCATGGTGGTGCCTCTCAGAAGTTTCATCATAGGTGTGGTGACCCCCAGAAGTTTCATCATCGGCGTGGTGACTCCCAGAAGTTTTATCATCATCGGGGAGGTGACTCCCAGAGGCTTCATCATCATTGGGGTGGTGAGCCCCAGCATCTTCATCATCGGGGTGGTGATTACCAAAAGCTTCATAATCGGGGTGGTGAGTCTCAGAAGCTTCAAAATCGGAGTGGTGATTCCCAGAGGCTTCATCATCAGGTTGGTGATTCCCAGAAGCTTCATCATTGGGGTGGTGACTCCCAGAAGCTTTATCATCTGGGTGCTGACCCCCAGAGGCTCCATCATCATTGGGATGGTGACTCCCAGAAACTTCATTACCATCGGGGTGGTGACTCCCAGAAGCTTCATCGTCGGGGTTGTGATTCCCAGAAACTTCATCGTCAGGGTGGTGTCACAAAGAAGCTTCATAATCGGGGTGGTGACTCCCAGAGGCTTCATCTGGGTGGGGACTCACAGAAGCCTCATCATCATCATGGGAGTGACTACCAGAAACTTCATAATCGGTGTGGTGACTCCGAGAAGCTTCATCATCACCTAGGTGGTGACTCCCAGTAACTTCATCATCACTGGTGTGTTGACTCCCAGAATGTTCATCATCTTCGAGAGGGAGACTGCCAGAAGCTTCATCATCATTGGGGTGATGACTCCCAGAAGCTATGTCATCAAGGTGGTGACTCACAGAAACTTCTTAATGGGTTGGTGTCTAAAAGAAGCTTCAACATCGTTGGGGTGGGACTCCCAGATTCTTCATCATCATCGGGGTGGTGACTCCCAGAAGCTTCATCATCATCGTCGACGTGACTCAAGGAAGTTTCATCATCATTGAGGTGGTGAATCCCAGAAGCTTCATCATCATCCGGGTGGTGACTCCCAGAAGCTTTATCATCATAGGGGTGCTATCTCACAGAAGCTTAATTATCATTGGGGTGGTGACTCCCAGAAGATTCATCATCGGTGTGGTGACACCCAAAAGTATCATCAGCTGGGTGGTTCTTCCCAAAATCTCCATCTTCTGGGTGGTGACTCACAGAAGTTTCATCATCGGGGTGGTGATTCCCAGATGCTTCGTCATCAGGTGGTGATTCCCAGAAGCTTCATCATCGCAGTGGTGATTCTCAGAAGATTCATCATCGGGGTGGTGATTCTCAGAAGCTTCAACGTTGGGATGGTGACTCCCAGAAGCTTTATCATTTTGGTGGTGACTCCCAGAAACTTCATCATTGGGGTGGTGATTCTCAGAAGTTTCATCATCGGGGTGGTGACTCCCAGAAGCTTCATCATGGTGGTGGTGAATCCAAGAAGGTTCATCATTGGGGTGGTGACCCTCAGAAGCTTCATCATCATCAGGGTGGTGACTCCCTGAAGCTTCATTATCACAGGGGTGATTTCTCCCAGAAGCTTCATCAGTATTGGGGTATTGACTTCCAGAAGATTCATCATCATCAGGGTGGTGACTCCCATAAGTATCATCAGCGGGGTGGTGCTTCCCAAAATCTCCATCAACGGGGTGGTGACTCCCAGAAGTTTCATCATCGGGGTGGTGATTCCCAGGAGCTTCATCATCAGATGGTGACTCACAGAAGCTTCCTCATCGGGGTGTTGACTCTCAGAAGCTTCATCACAGGGAAGGTGAATCCCACAATCTTCATCATCGGGGTGGTGACTCCAAGAAGATTCATCATAGGTGTGGCGACTCCCAGAGGCCTCATCATCAGGGTGGTGACTCCCAGAAGATTCATCATCATCGGGGATATTACTCCCAGAAGCCTCATCATCTGGGTGGTGACTCCCAGAAGCTTCATCATCATTGGGATGATGAATAGCAGAAGTTTCATCATTGGGAAATGAATCCCAGAAGCTTCATCATCGGGTTTGTGACTCCCAGAGGCTTCATCTTCAGTGTGGTGAATTCCAGAAGCTTCATCATCAGAGTGGTGACTTTGAGAAGCTTCATCATCATCACGGTGGTGACTCCCAGAAGCTTCATCATCGTGGTCGTGATTTACCGAAGTTTCATCATCGTTGTGGTGAATCCCAGAAGTTTCATCATCGGCGTGGTGAATCCCAGAAGTTTCATCATCGTGATGATGAATCCCAGAAGCTTCATCATCGGGGTTAGGAATCCCAGAAGCTTCCTCATCAGGGTGGTGACTCCCATAATTTTCATCATCATGGTGATGACTCCCAGAGGCTTCTTCATCATCAGGGTGGTGACTCCCAGTAGCTTTGTCATCATCGGTGTGGCGACTCCCAGAAGCTTCATCATTGGGTTGGTGAATCCAAGAAGCTACATCATAGGCGTGATGACTCCCAGAAGCTTCATCATCGGGGTGGTGACACCCAGAACCTTAATCATCGGGGTGGTGACTCCCAGAATTTTCATGATCGGGGTAGTGACTCCCTTAAGCTTCATCATCAGGGTAGTGACTCCCAGAAGCTCCATCGACAGCAGAGTTGTGACTCACCGAAGCTTCGTCATGGGGATGGGGACTCCCAGAAGTTTCATCATCATCGGGATGGTGACTCCCAGATGCTTCATCATTGAGCTGGTAATTCCCAGAATTTCATCATCGGGGTGGTGACTCCCAGAATCTTCATCATTGCAGTGGTGAATCCCAGAAGCTTCATCATTGGGGTGGCGACAGTCAGAAGTTCATCATCATCGGGGTGGTGACTCCCTGAAGCTTCATCAATGGAGTGGTCATTCCCAGAAGTTCCATCATTGTTGTGGTGACTCCCAGAAGATTCGTCATTGAGGTGGGGACTCCAAGAAGCTTCATCATTGGGGTGGTGATTCCCAGAAACTTCATCATAGGGGTTGTGACTCTGAGAAGTTTATCATCGGGGTGTTGACTCCAAGAAGCTTCATAATCTTTGGGGTGGTGACTCCCAGAAGCTTCATCATCACCGGTTTGGTGACTCCCAGAAGTTTCATCGTCATCAGGGTAGTGAGTTCCTAAGGATTGATCATCGGGGTGGTGATTCCCAGGAGATTTATCATCGTTGTGGTGACTCCCAGAATATTCATCATTGGGGTGTTGACTCCTAGAAGCTTCATCATTGGTGTTGTGACTCCCAGAAGCTTCATCATCGGGGTGTTGATTCCCAGAAATTTCATCGTCTGGCTGGTGACTCTGAGAAGCATCATCATCAGGGTTATGACTCCCAGAAGCTTCATCATCTTTGGGGTGGTGACTCCCACGGGATTCATCATCATCGGGGTGGTGACTCCCAGAAGCATCATCATCATAGGCGTGGTGACTCCCAAAAGCTTCATCATCTTCGCGATGGTGAATCCCAGAAGCTTCATCATCATGGGGGTGGTGGCGCCCAAAATATTCATCATCATCTGGGTGGTGACGCCCAGAAGCATCATGATCGGGGTGGTGCTCCCAAAACATTCATCATCGGGGGGAGCGAATCCCAGAAGTGTCATCATCAGGGTGGTGATTCCCAGAAGTTACATCATCGTGGTGGTGACTCCCAGAAGCTTCTTCATCAGTGTTTTGACTCCCTGAAGCTTCATCATCTTTGAGGTGGAGACTCTCAGAAGCTTCATCATCATCGGGGTGGTGACTCCCAAAAGCTTCATCATCATCGTGGTGGTGACTCCAGAAGATTCATTTTCATCGGTGTGGTGACTCCCAGAAGCTTCATCATCGTAGGGGTGGTGATTCCTAGAAGCTTCATCATCAGGGTCGTGACTCCCAGAAGCTTCATCATGGCAGTTGTGAATCTCAGAAGCTTCATCATCGTGGTGGTGACTCTCAGAATCTTCTTTATTATCGGAGAGGTGAATTCCTGAAGCTTCATCATCGGGCTGGTGATTCCCAGAAGCTTCATCATAGTTTTGGTGATCCTAGAAGCTTCATCATCAGGGTGGTGAATCCCAGAAGCCTCATCATTGGGGTGATGACTCCCAGATGTTTCATCATTGAGGTGATGACTCCCAGAAGTTTCATCATCATCAGGGTGGTGATTCCCAGTAGTTGCATCATCGGGGTGGTGACTCCAAGAAGCTTCATCATCATCAGGATTGTCACTCCCAGAAACTTCGTCATCATCAGGTTGGTGACTTCCATATACTTCATCATCAGGTTGGTGACTCCCAGAATCTTCATCATCGGGATGGGGATTCACAGAAGCTTCATCATCGGGGTGGTGACTCGCTGAAACTTCATCATCGGGATGATGACTCCCAGAAGCTTCGTCATCTTCGGGGTGTTGACTCCCAGAAGCTTCATCATCATGGGGGTGGTGATTCCCAGAAGCATCATCATCATCAGGGTGGAGACTCCCAGAAGCTTCATCATTGTCGTGGTGACTCCCAGAGGCTTCGTCATCTGTATGGTGATTCCTGGAAGCTTCATTATCGGGTTGGTGACTGCCAGAAGCTTCATCATCGGGGTGTTGACTACCAGAAACTTCATCCTCGGGGTGGTGATTCTTGGAAGATTCATCATCATAGTGGTGAATCCCAGAGGCTTCGTCATCAGGTTGGTGATTCCCAGAAGCTTCATAATCGGGGTGGTGACTCCCAGAAGTTTCTTCATCATCAGGGAGGTGACTCCCAGAAGCATCATCATCGGGGTGGTGCTTCTCCAAATCTTCATAATCAGGGTGTCGACTCCCAGAAATTTCATCATCCGGGTGTTTATTCCCAGAAGCTTCCTCATCTGGGTATTGACTCCCAGAAGCTTCATCATCGGGATTTTGACTCCCAGAAGCTTCATCATCGGAATGATGATTCCCAGAATCTTCATCATCATGGTGGTGAATCCCAGAAGCTTCATCATCAGGGTGGGTACTCACAGAAGCCTTATCATTGGGTTGGTGACTCCCAGAAACTTCATCATCATCAGGGTGGTGACTCCCAGAATCTTCTTTATCGGTGCAGTGACTCATAGTAGCTTCATCATTGTTGTGTTGAGCTTCATCATCATCGGGGTGGTGGCTCCCAGAAGCTACATCATTACCGCAGTGGTGACTCCCAGAGTCTTCATCATCGGGATGGTGAATCCCAGAAGCTTCATCATTGGTGTGATGAATCCCAGAAGCTTCATCATTGGGTTGGTGCCTCCCAGAGGCTTCATCATCTTGCTGGTGAATCACAGAAGCTTCATCATTGGTGTTGTGACTCACAGAAGCTTCATCATAATCGGGGTATTGAATCTCAGAAGCTTCATCATCATCAGGGTGGTGGCTCACAGAAGCCTCATCATCACCACGGTGGTGACTCCCAGAATCTTTATCATTGTGTTGGTGAATCCCAGAAGTTTCTTCATCGTAGTGATGAATCTCAGCAGCTTCATCATCGGGTTGTTGACTCCAGGAGGCTTCATCATCGGGTTGTTGATTCCCAGAAGCTACATCATCGAGGTGGTGACTCTCAGAAGTTTCATCATCGCGGTGGTGACTCTCAGAAACTTCATCATCAGGGTGGTGATTCCGAGAAGCTTCATCATCTGGGTTTTGAATCCAAGAAGTTTCATCATCAGGGTGGTGACTCCCAGAAGTTTCATCATTGGGATGGTGAATCCCAGAAATTTCATCATTGGGTTGTTGACTCCCAGAAGCTTCATCATCCTAGTGGTGTCTCCTAGAGGCTTCATCTTTGGGTTCGTGATTCTCAGAAGCTTCATCATCTGGGTGGTGAATCCCAGAAACTTTATCATCGTGGTGGTGAGTCTCAGAAGCTTCATCATCGGGGTGGTCATTCCCAGAAGCTTCAAAATCGGCGTGGTGACTCCCAGAAGCTTCATCATCGGGGTGGTGACTCCCAGAAACTTCATCATCAGGCTGTTGATTCTCAGAAGTTTCATCATCAGGGTGGTGACTCCCAGAAGCTTCATCATCAGGGTGGTGACTCCCAGAAGCTTTACTATCATTGGGGTGCTGATTCCCAGAAACTTCCTCATCATCGTGGTGGTGAATACCAGCAGCTTCATCATCGGGGTGGTGATTACCTGAAGATTCATCATCGGCATAGTGACTACGAGAAGCTTCATCATCAGGGTCGTGACTCCCGTAGGCTTCAACATCAGGTTGGTGATTCCCAGAAGCTTCATCATCAGGGTGTTCAATCCCAGAAGATTCATCATCAGGGTAGTGACTCCCAGAAGCTTCATCAATGGGGTGGTGTTTCCCAGAAGCTTCATCATCGGGGATGTGACTCCTAGAAGATTCATAATGGCGGTGGTGAGTCACAGAGGATTCATCAAGGGGTGGTGACTCTCAGAAGCTTCATAATCACCTAGGTGGTGACTCCCAGAAGCTTCATCATCATAGTGGTGAGTCCAAGAGTCTTCATCATTGGTTTGGTGATTACCAGAAGCTTCATCATCCGGGTGGTTACTCCCAGAATTCTCATCATCGTGGTGGTGCCTCTCAGAAGCTTCATCATCTGGGTGGTGACTCCCAGAAGCTTCTTCATCGGGGTGGTGACTCCCAGAAGCTTCTTCATCGGGGTGGTGACTCCCTGAAGCTTTATCATCATCGGGAAGGTGACTCACAGAAGCTTCATCTTCAGTGGGGTGGTGAGCCCCAGCATCTTCCTCATCGGGGTGGTGACTACCAAAACCTTCATTATTGGGTTGGTGAGTCCTACAAGCTTCATAATCGGGGTGGTGATTCCCAGAGGCTTCATCATCAGGTTGTTGATTCCCAGAAGCTTCATCATTGAGGTGGTGAATTCCTGAAGCTTCATCATCAGGGTGGTGTCTCCCAGAAGCTTAATCATTGTGGTGGTGATTCCCAGAATCTTCATCATCGTTGTGGTGATACCCAGAAGCTTCTTCATTTTGGTGGTGAATCCCACATGCTTCATCATTGGGGTTGTGACTCCCAGAAGCTTAATCATTGGTGTGGTGATTCCCAGAAAGTTCCTCCTCAGGTTGGGGACTCCCAGAATCTTCGTCATCATTGGGGTGGTGACCCCCAGAAGCTTCATCATCATCAGGGTGGTGACTCCCACAAGCTTCATCATCATCGCCATGGTGACTCCCAGAAGCGTCATCATCATCAGGGTATTGACTCCCAGAAGTTTCATCACCATTGGGGTGGTGACTCCCAGAAGCATCATCATCATCATCATCCTTCCCAAAATCTTCATCATCGGGGTGGCGACTCCCAGAAGTTTCATCACCCGGATGTTCACTCCCAGAATCTTCATCATCGGGGTGGTGAATCCCAGAAGCTTCATCTTCGGGGTGGTGACTCTCAGAAGTTTCATCATCATGGCGGTGGAGACTCCCAGAAGTTTCATCATCGGGATGGTGATTCCCCGAAGCTTCATAATCGTTGTGGTGACACCCAGAAGCTTCATCATTGGGGTGGTGATTCCCAAAAGCTTCATCATCTGTTTGTTGAATCCCAGAAACTTCATCATCCTGGTGGTGACTCCGAGAAGCTTCATCATCAGTGTTTTGAATTCCAGAACCTTCACCATCAGGGTAATGACTCCCATATTTTCATCATCGCGGTGATGACTCCCAGAAGTTTCTTCATCATCAGGATGGTGACTCCCAGAAGCTTTGTCATCGGGCTGGTGACTCCCAGAAACTTCATCATCGGGTTGGTGTCACCCAGAAGCTTCATCATCGGGGTTTTGACTCCCAGCAGATTCATCATCAGGGTGATGAATCCCAGAGTCTTCATCATTGGGGAGGTGATTCCCAGAAGCTTCATCATCGGTGTGGGGACTCCCAGAAGCCTTGTAATCGTGGTAGTGAATCCCGGAAGCTTCATCATCATCAGAGTGGTGACTTCCAGATGCTTCATCATCAGAGTGGTGACTCACAGAACCTTCGTCATTGGGGTGGTGTCTCCCAGAATCGTCATCATCATTAACGGGTGGGTGACTCATAAAAGCTTCAGCATCGTCGGGGTGGTGACTCCCAGAAGCTTTATCATCATCGCGGTGATGACTCCCAGAATCTTCATTATCATCGTGGTGGTGACTCCCAGAATATTCATCATCGGGTTGGTGAATCCTAGCAGTTTTTTCATCGGGGTGATGAATCCCAGAAGCTTCATCATCGGGTTGGTGACTCTCAGAGGCTTCGTCATTGGGGTGTTGAATCCCAGAAGCTTCATCATCAGGGTGGTGACTCTCAGAAGCTTCATCATGATGGCGGTGGAGACACCCAGAACTTTCATCATCGGGGTGGTGATTCCCCGAAGCTTCATCATCGTTGTGGTGACACCCAGAGCTTCATCAGTGGGGTGGTGACTCCCAAAAGCTTCATCATCGGGTTGGTGAATCCCAGAAACTTCATCAACTTGGTGGTGACTCTGAGAAGCTTCATCATCAGTGTTTTGAATTCCAGAACCTTCACCATCAGGGTAATGACTCCCACAATTTTCATCATCGTGGTGATGACTCCCAAAAGCTTTTTCATCATCAGGTTGGTGACTCCCAGAAGCTTCTTCATCGGGGTGGTGACTCCCAAATGCTTCATCTTCGTCAGGGTGGTGATTCCCAGAAGCTTCATCATCATCTGGGTGGTGACTCCCAGAAGCTTCATCATCGGGGTAGTTACTACCAGAAGTTTCAACATTGGGTTAGTGACTCCCAGAAACTTAATCATCATCGGGGTAGTGACTCCCAGAAGCTTCATCATCATCTGAGTCATTACTCAAATAAGATTTATCACTGGGGTAGTGATTCCCAGAAGCTTCATCATCGGGTTGGTGACTCCCAGAGGCTTCATCATCGTGGTGGTGAATCCCAGAAGCTTCATCATCGCAGTGGTGATTCCCAGAAACTTCATTATCGTTGTGATGATTCCGAGAAGTTTAATCATTGGGGTTTGGACTCTCAGAAGCTTCTTCATCTTCGGGTTGGTGACTGCCAGAAGCTTCATCATTATTGCGGTGGTTTCTCCCAGAAGCTTCATCATCATCGGGGTGGTAACTCCCAGAAGCTTCATCATCATCTTGGTGGTGACTCCCAGAATCTTCATCATCATCGGGGTAGTGATTCCCAGAAGTATCAACGTCTTCGTGGTGGTGAATCCCAGAAGCATCATGATCAGGTTGGTGCTTCCCAAAATCTTCATCATCGGGGAGGTGACTCCCGGAAGTTTCATCATAGTGATGGTGATTCCCAGACGCTTCATTATCGGGGTGATGACTCCCAGAAGTTTCACCATTGGTGTGTTGACTCCCAGAATCTTCATCATTGGGGTGGTGACTCCAAGAAGCTTCGTCATCGGTTTTGGGATGCCCAGAAGCCTCATCATCGGGGTGGTGACTCCCAGAAGCTTCGTCATTGGGGTGGTGACTCACAGAACCTTTATCACTGGGGTGGTGTCTCTCAGAAGCTTTGCCATCATTTGGGGGGTGACTCCTAGAAGCTTCATCATCATCAGGGTGTTGACTCCCAGAAACTACATAATGATAGGGGTGGACACTCACAGAATCTTCATCTTCAACGCGATGGTGACTCCCATAATCTTCATCTTGGGACTGCTAAATCCTAGAACTTTCATCATCGGGGTGATGAATCCCAGAATCTTCTTCATCAGGTTGGTGACTCCCAGATGCTTCATCATCGGGGTGGTGACTCTCAGAAGCTTCATCATAATCGCGATGGAGACTCCCAGAAGCTCCTCATCGGGGTGATGTCTCCCAGAAGCTTCACTATCGTCGGGGTGGTGACTCCCAGAAGCTTCATCAGAATCGGTGTGGTGCCTCTCAGAAGCTTCATCAACAGGATGGTGACTCCCAGAACCTTTGTCATCGGAGTCATGACTCACAGAACCATCATCATTGGGTTGGTGTCTCCCAGAAGCTTCATCATCATCAGGGTGGTGACTCCCAGAATATTCATCATCATCGCGTTGGAGACTCCCAGAATATTCCTCATCGGTGTGGTGAATCCTAGAAGTTTCATCATCATGGCGATGAGTCCCAGAAGCTTCGTTATCGGGTTGGTGACTCCCAGAAGCTTCATCATCGAGGTGTTGAATCCCAGAAGCTTCATCTTCGGGGTGGTGACTCTCAGAAGCTTCATCATCATCGCGGTGGAGACTCCCAGAAGTTTCATCTCGGGGTGGTGATTCCAGAAACTTCATCATCATTTTGGTGACTCCCAGAAGCCTCATCATCAGTGTGGTGATTCCCAAAAGCTTCATCATCGCGTTGGTGAATCCCAGAAATTTCAACATCCGGGTGGTGACTCCGAGAAGCTTCATCACCATCAGGGTGATGACTCCCAGAAGCTTCGTCATCATCGGGGTGGTGACTCCCAGAAGATTCATCATCATCAGTGTGGTGACTCCCAGAAGCATCATGATCCGTTTGGTGATTTCCAAAATCTTCATCATCGGGGTGTTGACTCCCAGAAGCTTCATCATCGGGGTGGTGACTCCAAGAATCTTCATCATTGATGTGTTGACCACCAGAAGCTTCATCATCGGGGTGGAAAATCACAGAATCTGCATCATAGGGTTGGTGACTCCCAGAAGCTTCATCATCGGTGTTGTGACTCCCAGAAGCCTCATCATTGGCGTTGTGACTCCCAGAAGCTTCATCATCATCGGGGTGGTGACTAACAGAAGCTTCATTATTGGGGTGGTGGCTCACAGAACCTTCATCATTGTCATGTCTCCCAGAAGCTTCCTCACCATTGGGGAGGTGACTCCTAGATGCTTCATCATCATCAGGGCGTTGACTCCAGAAACTTCATCATCATCTGGGTGCATACTGCCAGAATCTTCATCATCATCGTGGTGGTGACTCCTACAGTCTTCATCATGGGATTGGTGAATCCTAGAAGTTTCATCATCGGGGTGATGAATCCCAGAAGCTTCATCATCGGGTTGGTGACTCCCAGGGGCTTCATCATGGGGGTGGTGACTCCCAGAAGCTTCATCATCGGGTGATGACTCTCAGAAGCTTCATTATCTTTCGGGTGGTGACTCCCAGAAGTTTCATGATCGGGGTAGTGACTCCCAGAAGATTCAACATCGGCGTAGTGACCCCCAGAAGCTTCATCATCATCAGGGTGGTAACTCACAGAAGCTTCATCATTGGGGTGGTGACTCCTAGAAGCTTCATCATCATCAGGACAGTGACTCACAGAAGCTTCATCAGAATCGGAGTGGTGACTCCCAGAAGCTTCATCATCATCAGGACAGTGACTCACAGAAGCTTCATCAGAATCGGAGTGGTGACTCCCAGAAGCTTCATCATCATCATGGTGGTGACTCCCAGAAGCTTCATCATCATCAGGCTGGTGACTCCCACTAGATTCATCATCATCGAGGTGGTGATTCCCAGAAGCATCATGATCAGCTTGGTGCTTCCTAAAATCTTCATCATCGGGGTCGCGACTCCCAGAAATTTCGTCATCAGGGTGGTGATTCCCAGAAGCTTCATAATCGGGGTAGTGGCTCCCAGAAGCTTCATCATCAGGATGGTTACTCCCAGAAACTTTGTCATCGGAGTGGTGACTCACAGAACCATCATCATTGGGGTGGTGTCTCCCAGAAGCTTCATCATCATCTGGGGGTGACTCCTAAAACTTCATCATCGTCGGGGTTGTGACTCCAAGAAGCTTCATCATCATCAGGGTGGCGACTCCCAGAAACTTCATCATCATCGTTTTGGAGACTCCCAGAATATTCATCATCAGGGTGGTGAATCCTTGAAGTTTCATCATCAGGGAGATGAATCCCAGAAGCTTCATCATCGGGTTGGTGAGTCCCAGAAGCTTCATAATCGAGGTATTGAATCCCAGAAGCTTCATCTTCAGGGTGGTGACTCTCAGAAGCTTCATGATCATCGCAGTGGAGACTCCCAGAAGTTTCATCATCGGGGTGGTGATTCCAGAAACTGCATCATTGTTGTGGTGACTCCCAGAAGCCTCATCATCAGAGTGGTGATTCCCAAAAGCTTCATCATCGCGTTGGTGAATCCCAGAAACTTCAACTACCGGGTGGTGACTCTGAGAAGCTTCATCATCATCAGGGTGGTGACTCCAAGAAGCTTCATCATCATCGGCGTGGTGACTCCCAGAAGATTCATCATCGGGGTGGTGACTCCCAGAATCATCATGATCAGGGTGGTGATTCCCAAAATCTTCATCATCAGGGTGTCGACTGCCAGAATCTTCAGCATCTGGGTGATGATTCCCAGGAGCTTCATCACCGGGGTGGTGACTCCCAGAATCTTCATCATCGTTGTGTTGACCACCAGAAGCTTCATCATGGGATGGTGGATCCCAGAATCTTCATCATCAGGGTGGTGACTCCCAGAAGCTTCATCGTCAGTGTGGGGACTCCCAGAAGCCTCATCATTGTGGTCGTGACTCCCAGAAGCTTCTTCATCATCAGGGTGGTGACTCCCAGAAGCTTCGGCATCGGGGTGGTGACTCACTGAACTTTCATCACTGGTGTGGTGTCTCTCAGAAGCTTCGTCATCATTGGGGAGGTGACTCCCAGAAGCTTCATCATCATCAGGGCGTTGACTCCCAGAAACTTCATCATCATCTGGGTGGATACTCCCAGAATCTTCATCATCATCGTGGTGGTGACTCCCACAATCTTCATCATGGGATTGGTGAATCCTACAAGTTTCATCATCAGGGTGATGAATCACAGAAGTTTCATCATCAGGTTGGTGACTCCCAGAGGCTTCATCATCTGGGTGGTGAATCTCAGAAGCTTCATCATTGCAGTGGTGATTCCCAGAAACTTCATCATTGGAGTGATGATTCCGAGAAGTTTCATCATCGGGGTTTGGACTCCCAGAAGTTTCTTCATCTTCAGGTTGGTGACTCCCAGAGGCTTCATCATCATCGTGGTGGTTACTTCCAGAAGCTTCATCATCGGGGTGGTAATTCCCAGAAGCTTCATTATCATCCTGTTGGTGACTCCCAGAATCTTCATCATCATTGGGATGGTGACTCCCAGAAGCTTCAACATCATCGGGGTGGTGACTCCCAGAAGATTCAACTTCATCGTGGTGGTGACTCCCAGAAGCATCATGATCAGAGTGGTGCTTCCCAAAATCTTCATCGTAGGGTTGGTGACTCCCAGAAGTTTCATCATCAGGGTGGTGATTCCCAGACACTTCATCATCGGGGTGGTGACTCCCAGAAGTTTCATCATCAGTGTGTTGACTCCCAGAAGCTTCATCATCGAAATGGTAAATCCCAGAATCTTCATCATCGGGGTGGTGACTCCAAGAAGCTTCATCATCGGTTTTGGGATGCCCAGAAGCCTTATCGTCATGGTGGTGACTCCCAGTAGCTTCGTCATTGGGGTGGTGACTCACAGAACCTTTATCACTGGGGTGGTGTCTCCCAGAAGCTTCGCCATCATTTGGGGGGTGAATCCTAGAAGCTTCATCATCATCGGGGTGTTGACTCCCAGAAACTTCATAATCATAGGGGTGGACACTCACAGAATCTTCGTCATCAATGCTGCGGTGACTCCCATAATCTTCATCATGGGATTGCTGAATCCTAGAATTTTCATCATCAGGGTGGTGAATCCCAGAGGCTTCATTATTGGGGTGGTGACTCTCAGAAGCTTCATCATCATTGTGATGGAGACTCCCAGAAGCTTCATCATCAGGGTGGTGATTCCCTGAAGCCTCTTAATAGCGGTGGTGACTCCCCGAATATTCATCATCGGGGTGGTTACCCCAAAACTTCATCATCAGTGTTTTGAATCCCAGAAGTTTAATCATCAGGGTGCTGACTCCCATAATTTTGATCATCGCAGTGATGACTCCCAGAAGCTTCTTCATCATCAGGGTGGTTACTCCCAGAAGCTTCGTCATCTGAGTGATGACTCCCAGAAGCTTCATTATCGTCGGAGTGGTGACTCGCAGAAGCTTCATCAGAATCTGGGTGGTGATTCCCATAAGCTTCATCATCGGATTGGTGAATGCCAGAAGCATCATCATCGTGGTGGCGACTCCCAGAAGCTTCATCATCATCGGGTTGGTGACTTCCAGAAGCTTCATCATCATCAGAGTGGTGATTCCCAGAAGCTTCATCATTGCGGTGATGAATCCCAGAAACTTCATCATCGGGGTGGTGACTCTCAGAAGCTTCATCATCATCGAGGTGGTGATTCCCTGAAGTTTCAACATTGGGGTGGTGATTACCAGAAGTTTCATAACTGGGGTGGTGACTCTTGGAAGTTTGATCTTCTGAGTGGTGACTCCCAGAGGCTTCATCATCGTGTTGGTGATTCCCAGAACCTTCATCATCTGGGTGGTGATTCCCAGAATCTGCATCATCGTGGTGGTGATTCTCAGAAGCTTCATCATCAGGGTGGTGATTCCCAGAAGCTTCATCATTGGGGTGGTGACTCCCAGAAACTTCATCTTCGGGGTGGTGATTCTCAGTAGTTTCATGTTCTGGGTGATGACTCCCAGAAGCTTCATCTTCAGGATTTTGACTCCCAGAAGCTTCATCATCTTCAAGGTGGAGACTCCCAGAAGCTTCATCATCATCGGGGTGATGACTCCCAAAAACTTATCATCAATGGGGTAGTGACTCACAGAAGCTTCATTCATCATAGTGGCGACTCCCAGAAGCTTCATCATCATCAGAGTGGTGACTCCCAGAATCTTCATCATCATCGCGGTGGTGACTCCCAGAATATTCATCATCGGGTTGGTGAATCCAAGAAGTTTCATCATCGGGGTGTTGCATCCCAGAAGCTTCATCATGGTGTTGGTGAATCCCAGCGGTTTCATCATCGAGGTTTTGAATCCCAGAAGCTTCACCAACGGTGTGGTGACTATCAGAAACTTCATCATCATCATCATTGTGGTGACATCCAGAAGCTTCATCATTTGGGTGGTGACTCTCAAAAGCTTCATCATCGGGTTGGTGAATCCCAGAAATTTCATCATCCTGGTGGTGACTCCGAGAAGCTTCATCATCAGTTTTGAATCCCACCACCTTCATCATCAGGGTGATGACTCACATAATTTTCATTGTCGCGGTGATGACTCCAAGAAGCTTCTTCATCATCTTGGTCGTGACTCCCAGAAGCTTCATCATCAGGGTGGTGACTCCCAGAAGCTTTATTATCGGGGTGGTGACTCCCACAAGCTTCATCATTGTGGTTGTGACTCCCAGAAATTTCAACTTCAGTGTAGTGACTCCCAGAAGCTTCACCATCATCTGAGTGGTCACTCCCAGATTTATCACTGGGATGGTGATTCCCAGAAGCTTCATCATCGGAGTGGTGACTCCCAGAGGCATCATCATCGGGTGGTGAATTCCAGAAGATTCATCATCTGGTTGCTGACTCCCAGAACTTAATCCTCGGGGTTGTGACTCCCAGAAGCTTTATCATTGGGATTTTGACTCCCAGAAGCTTCATCATCATAGGGTTGGTGACTCCCAGAAGATTCATCATCGTGGTGGTGATTCCCAGAAGCTTCATCATCGGGGTGGTGATACCCTGAAGGTTCATCATCAGGTTGGTGTTTCCCAGAAGCTTCATCATCGTTGTGTTGACTCCCAGAAGCTTCAGCATCGGGGAGGTGAATCCCAGAAGCTTCATCATCGGTGTGGCGAGTCCCAGAAGCTTCATCATCGCAGTGGTGATTCCCAGAAACCATCATAGAGATGAAGATTCTGAGAAGTTTCATCATCAGGGTTTTGACTCCGAGAAGCTTCATTATCTTCGGGTTGGTGACTCCCAGAAGCTTCATCATCATCGCGGTGGCGACTCCCAGAGGCTTCATTATCATCAGGGTGGTGACTCCCAGAAGCTTCATCATCATGAGGGTGGTGACTCCCAGAAGCTTCATCATGATCAGGGTGGTGACTCCCAGAAGCTTCATCATCATCAGGCTGGTGACTCCCAGATGATTCATCATCATCCATGTGGTGACTCCCTGAAGAATCATGATCAGGGTGGTTCTTCCCCAAATCCTCATCATTGGGGTAGCGACTCCCAGAACTCTCATCATCATGGTGGTGATTCCCAGAAGCTTCATAATCGGGGTGGTGAATCCCAGAAGTTTCATCATCGGTGTAGGTACTCCCAGACACTTTGTCATTGGAGTGGTGACTCACAGAACCATCATCATTGGTTTGGTGTCTGCCAGAAGCATCATCATCATCATGGGGGGTGACTCCTAAAACTTCATCATCATCGGTGTTGTGACTCCAAGAAGCTTCATCATCATCAGTGTGGTGACTCCCTGAATTTTCATCGTCATCTCCTTGGTGACTCCCAGAATATTCATCATCGGTGTGGTGAATCCTAGAAATTTCATCATTGGGGAAATGAATCCCAGAAGCTTCATCATCGGGTTGGTGACTCCCAGAGGCTTCATCATCGGGATGTTGAATCCCAGAAGCTTCGTCTTCGGGGTGGGGACTCTCAGAAGCTTCATCATCATCGCGGTGGAGACTCCCAGAAGTTTCACCATCGAGGTGGTGATTCCAGAAACTTCATCATCTTTGTGTTAACTCCCAGAAGCCTCATCATCAGTTTGGTGACTCCCAAAAGCTACATCATCTTGTTGGTGAATCCCAGAAACTTCAACATCTGGGTGGTGACTCCGAGAAGCTTCATCATCATCAGGGTGGTGACTCCCAGAGGCTTCATCATCATCGGGGTGGTGATTCCCTTAAGATTCATCATCATCAGGGTGGTGACTCCCAGAAGCATCATGATCAGGTTGGTGCCTCCCTAAATCTTCAACACTGGGGTGTCAACTGCCAGAAGTTTCATCATTGGGATGGTGATTCCCAGAAGCTTCGTCATTGGAGTGGTGACTCCCATAAGCTTCATCATCGGTGTGTTGAACACCAGAAGCTTCATCATTGCGATGGTGAATCCCAGAATCTTCATCATCGGGGTGGAGACTCCCAGAAGCTTCATCATCGGTGTGGGGATTCCCAGAAACCTCATCATCAGGGTGGTGACTCCCAGAAGCTTCATCATCATCGGTGTGTTGACTCCCAGAAGCTTCATCATCGGGGTGGTGACTCACAGAACCGTTATCATTCGGGTGGTTTCTCCCAGAAACTTCATCATCATTGCGGAGCTGACTCCTAGAAGCTTCATCATCATCGAAGCATTGACTCCCAGGAGCTTCATCACCATCTGGGTGGATGCTCCCAGAATCTTCATCATCATCGTGGTGGTGACTCCCACAATCTTCATCATAGGATTGGTGAGTCCTAGAAGTTTCATGATTGGGGTGATGAATCCCAGAAGCTTCATCATCGGGTTGGTGACTCCTAGAGGCTTCATCATCAGAGTGGTGAATCCCAGAAACTTCATCATCGCAGTGGTGATTCCCAGAAACTTCATCATTGGGGTGATGATTCTGAGAAGTTTCATCATCGGGATTTTGACTCCCAGAAGCTTCATCTTCTTTGGGTAGGTGACTCCCAGAAGCTTCACCATTGTCGTGGTGGTTACTCACAGAAGTTTCATCATCATTGGGGTGGTAATTCCCAGAAGCTTCATCATCATCTTGGTGACTCCCAGTAGCTTCATCATCATTTGGATGGTGACTCCCAGAAGCTTCATCATCACTGGGGTAGTGACTCCCAGAAGATTCATCATCGGGGTGATGACTCCCAGAAGCATCATGAGCAGGGTGGTGATTCTCAAAACCTTCATCAACGGGGTGGTGACTCCCAGAAGTTTCATCATCCGGTTTGTAATTCCCAGATGCTTCATCGTCCGGGTGGTGACTCCCAGAAGTTTCATCATTGGTGTGTTGACTCCTAGAAGCCTCATCATCAGGATGGTGAATCCCAGAATCTTCATCTTCGGGGTAGTGACTCTCAGAAGCTTCATCCTCGGTGTTGGGATGCCCAGAAACCTCATCATCGGGGTGGTGACTCACAGAAACTTCGTCATCAGTGTGGTGACTCACAGAAGCTTCTTCATCATCGGGGTGGTGACTCCCTGAAGCTTCATCTTCGGGGTGGTGATTCACAGAGTCTTCATCATCATTGTGGTGACTCCCAGAAGCTTCATCATCAGGGCTGACTCCCAGAATCTTCATCAACGGGGTGGTGATTCCCAGAAACTTCATCATTGGGGTGGAGACTATGAGAAGCTTCATCATTGGGGTTTTGACTCCGAGAAGCTTCATCACCTTCGAGATGGAGACTCCCAGAAGCTTCATCATCATCGTGGTGGTGACTCCCAGAAGCTTCATCATCATCGGTGTGGTGAATCCCAGAAGCTTCATAATCATCGGGGTGATGACTCCCAGTAGCTTCATCATCATAAGGGTGGTGACTCCCAGAAGCTTCATCATCGTCGGGGTGGTGAATCCCGGAATATTCATCATCATCAGGGTGGTGACTCCCAGAAGTATCATCAGCGGTGTGGTGCTTCCCAAAATCTCCATCATCAGGGTGGTGAGTACCAGAAGTTACCTCACCGTGGTGGTGATTCCCAGAATCTTCCTCATGGGGTGGTGACACCCAGAAACTTCATCATTGGAGTGTTGACTCCCAGAAGCTTCATCACTGGGATGGTGAATCCCAGAATCTTCGTCATCATGGTGGTGACACCAACAAGCTTCGTCATCGGTGTGGGGAATCCCAGAAGCCTCATATTCGTGGTGGTGACTCCCAGAAGCTTCATCATCATCAGGGTCGTGACTCCCAGAAGCTTCATCTTTGAGGTGGTGACTCTCAGAAGCTTCATCATTGGGGTGATGTCTAAAAGAAGCTTCATCATCAGGGTGTTGACTCCCAGAAGTTTCATCATCGTCAGGTTGGTGACTCCCAGAAACTTCGTCATGGGATTGGTCAATCCTAGAAGTTTAATCATCGGGATGATGAATCCCAGGAGCTTCATCATAGGGATGGTGAATCCCAGAGGCTTCATCATCGGTTTGGAGAATCCCAGAAGCTTCATCATCGTGGTGGTGACTCTCAGAAGCTTCATCACCATCGCGGTGGTTACTCCCAGAAGCTTCATCATCGGAGTGGTGATTCTGAGATGCTTCATCATCGTTTTTGGACTCACAAAAGCTTCATCATCGGGGTGGTGACTCCCAGAAGTTTCATCATCAGGGTGGTGACTCCCAGATGCTTCATCATCGGGATGGTGAATCCCAGAATGTTCATCATCGCTGTGGTGATTCGGAGAAGCTTCATCATCGGAGATATGAATCCCAGAAGCTTCATCATCCGGAAGGTGACTCCCATAATTTTCATCATCGAGGTGATGACTCCCAGAAGCTTCTTCATCATCAGGGGGGTGACTCTCTGAAGCTTCATCATCGGGTTGGTGAATCCCAGAAGCTTCATCATCGGGGTGGTGACTCCCAGAAGCTTCAGCATCGGGGTGGTGACACCTAGAAATTTCTTCATCCTGGGGGTGACTCCCAGAAATTTCATCATTGGTGTAGTGACTCCCATAAGCTTCATCATCGGGGTAGTGAGTCCCAGAAGCTTCATCATCATCAGGGTGGTGACTCCCAGAAGTTTCACCATCGCGGTGATGACTCCCAGAAACTTCATCATCATCCAGATGGTGACTCCTGGAAGCTTCATTATCATCTGGGCGGTGTCTCCCAGAAGCTTCGTCATTGGGGTGGTGATTCCCTGAAACTTCATCATCGGGGTGGTGATTCCCAGAAGCTTCATCATTGCGGTGGTGAATCCCAGAAGCTTCATCGTCGGGTGGTTGACACTCAGAAGCTTCATCATCATCGGGGTGGTGACTCCCTGTAGCTTCGTCAGCAGGCTGTTGAGTCCCATAAGATTCATCATCGTTGTGGTGACCCCCAAAGGCTTCATCATTGGGGTGGTGACTCCCAGAAGCTTCATCATTGCATTGGGGATTCCCAGAAACTTCATCATTGGGGTGGTGACTCTGAGAAGCTTCATCGTCGAGGTATTGACTCCCAGAAGCTTCATCATCTTCGTAGTGCTGTTACCCAGAAGCTTCACCATCATCATGGTTTTGACTCCAAGAAGCGTTGTCATCATCGGCGTGGTGACACTGAGAAGCTTCATTATCATTGGGGTAGTGACTCCCAAAGCCCTCATCATCATCGGGGTTGTGACTCCCAGAAGCTTAGTCGTCATCGGAATGGTGACCCCCAAAAGATTCATCATCATCTGAATATTGACTCCCTGAAGCTTCATCATCGTGGTGATGATTCTGTGAAGCTTCATCATCGCTGTGGTGACTCACAGAAGCTTCATCATTGGGGTGGTGATTCCCAGAAGCTTCTTCGTCGGGGTGGTTACTCCCAGAAGCTTCTTCATCATGGTGGTGTTGATTCACAGATGCTTCATCATCTTTGGGGTGGTGACTCCCAGAAGCTTCATCATCGTCAGTGTGGTGAGTCCCAGAAACATCATGATCGGGGTTGTGCTTCCCAAAATCTTCATCATCAGGGTGGTGACTCCCAGAAGTTTCATCATCGGGGTGGTGATTCCCAGAAGCTTTATCATCGGGGTGGTGACTCTCAGAAGCTTCATCATCTCGGTGGTGATTCCCAGAAACTTCACCATCGGGGTGGTGATTCCCAGAAGCTTCATCATCGGGGTTTTGACTCCCAGAAGCTTCATCATCTTCAAGACGGAGACTCCCAGAACCTTCATCAGCATCGGGGAGGTGACTCCCAGAAGCTTCATCATCATCGGTGTGGTGAATCCCAGAAGCTTCATCATCATCATGGTGGTGACTCTCAGAAGCTTCATCATCATAGGGGTAGTGACTCCCAGAAGCTTCATCATCATCGGGGTGGTGACTAACAGAAGATTAAGCATTATCTGGGTGGTGGCTCCCAAAATCATCATCAGAGCGGTGGTGTTTTCCAAAATCTCCATCATCGGGGTGGTGACTCCCAGAATTTTCATCATTGGGGTAGTGATTCCCACAATCTTCATCATCGGGTGGTGACATCCAGAAGCTTCATCAATGGGGTGTTCACTTCCGGAAGCTTCATCACTGGGATGGTGAATCCCAGAATCTTCGTCATCGGGGTGGTGATTCCCAGAAGCTTCATCATCGGTGTGGTGACTCCCAGAAGCCTCATCATCAGGGTGGTGACTCCCAGAAGCTTCATCATCATCGGGATGGAGACTTCCAGAAGCTTCATCATTGAGGTGGTGACTCACAGAAGCTTCATCGTTGGGGTGGTGTCTAAATGAAGCTTCATCATCAACAGGGTGGTGACTCCCAGTAGCTTCATCATCATCGGGGTGGTGACTCCCAGTAGCTTCATCATCAGGGTGGTGATTTCCAAAAGCTTCATCATCATCCTGGTGGTGACTCCCAGTACCTTCATCATGAGGGTGGTTTATCCCAGAAATTTCATCATGGGGATGATGAATCCCAGAAGCTTCATCATCGGGTTGTTCACTCCCAGAGGCTTCATCATCAGTGTGGTGAATCCCAGAAACTTCATCATTGTGGTGGTGAATCTGAGAAGCTTCATCATCATCGCGGTGGTGACTCCCAGAAGCTTCATCATCATCGCGGTGGTGACTCCCAGAAGCTTTATTATCAGGGTAGTGATTCCCAGATGCTTCATCATCGTTTTGGTGAATCACAGAAGCTTCATCATCTGGGTAGTGAATCCCAGAAGCTTCATCATCGGGGTGGTGATTCCGAGAAGCTTCATCATTACGGTTATGAATCCCAGAAGCTTCAACATCAGAGTGATGGCTCCCATAATTTTCATCATCACGGTGGTGACTCCTAGGAGCTTCCTCATCATCAGGGTGGTGATTCCCAGAAGCTTCGGCACAGGGGTGGTGACTCCCAGTAGCTTCACCATCGTCGGGTAGTGATTCCCAGAATCTTCATCATCATCGGGGTGGTTGCACCCAGAAGCATCTTCATTGGGGTTGTGACTCCCAAAAGCTTCATCATCAGTGTTGTGTTTCCCAGAATATTCATCATCGGGGTGGTGACTCCCAGAAGCTTCATCAACGGGGTGGTGTCTACTAGAAGGTTCATCATCATCAAGGTGGTGACTCCCAGAAGCTTCATCTTTATCAGGGTGGTGACTCTCAGAAGCGTCATCATCGTGGTGGTGACTCACAGAGGCTGCATCATCATCGGGGTGGTGACTCCCAGAAACTTCATCATCATTGGGTGGTGACTCCCAGAATCTTCATCATCGGGGTGGTGAATCCCAGAGGCTTCATCATTGGGGTGGTGGCTCCCAGAACCTTCATCATGAGGGTGGTGACTCCCAGTGGATTCATCATCGGGATGGTTGTTCCCAGATGTTTCATCATTGGGTTGGTGACGCCCAGAAGCTTCATCATCGGGGTGGTGACTCCCAGAAACATCATCATCTGAGTGGTGATTCTCAGAATATTCCTCATCAGGGTGGTGACTCCCAGAATCTTCATCATCGTGGTGGTGACTCCCAGAAGCTTCATCATCAACGTGGTCATGACTCCCAGAAGCTTCTTCATCATCAGGATGGTGACTAACAGCAGCTTCATCATCAGGGTGGTGACTCCCAGAGGATTCATCGTCATCAAGGTGGTGGCTCCCAGAAATATCATCAGCAGGTTGGTGCTTCACAAAATATTCATCATCGCAGTGGTGACTCCCAGAAGTTTCATCATCGTGGTGGTGATTCCCAGAAGCTTCATCACCGCGTTGGTGATTCTCAGATGCTTCATCAACGGGGTGGTGATTCCCAAAAGCTTCATCATCGGGTTGATGCCTCCCAGGAGCTTCATCATTGGGGTGGCGACTTCCAGAAACTTCATCATCGGGGTGGTGATTCTCAGAAGTTCCATCATCGGGCTTGTGACTCGCAGAAGCTTCTCATGGCGGTGGTGAATCCCAGAAGCTTCATCTTCGGGGTAGTGGCTCTCAGAAGCTTCATCATCATCAGGGTGGTGATTCCCTGAAACTTCATCATCGAGATGGTAATTCCCTGAAGCTTCATCATTGTTGTGGTGACTCCCAGAAGCTTTATCATCGGGGTGGTGACTCCCAGAAGCTTCACCATCGTGGTGGTGATTCATAGAAAGTTCATCATCCAGGTGGTGAGTCCAAGAATCTTCATCATCGGTATTTTGACTCCCAGAAGCTTCATCATCATCGGAGTGGTGACTCCCAGAAGCTTCACCATCAGTGGGGTGGTGACTCCCTGAAGCATCATGATCCAGGTGGTGCTCCCAACATTTTCATCATCGGGGTGCCAAATCCCAGAAGTTTAATCATCTGGCTGGTGATTCCCAGAAGCTTCATCATTGGGGTGGTGACTCACAGAAGCTTCATCATCGGGGTTTTGACTCCCAGAAGCTTCATCGTCTTCGAAGTGGAGACTCGCAGAAGCTTCAGCATCATCGGTGTGGTGACTCCCAAAAGCTTCATCATCATCGGGGTGGTGACTACCATAAGCTTTATTATCATCAGGGTTGTGACTCCCAGAAGGTTCATCATCATAGGGGTGGTGATTCCCAGAAGCTTTATCATCAGGGTTTTGACTCCCAGAAGCTTCATCATGGTGGTGGTGAATCCCAGAAGCTTCATCATAGGGTAGGTGACTCCCTGAGGCTTCCTCATCGGGGTGGTGATTCCCAGAACCTTCATCATTGTTTTGGTGACTCTCAGAGTCTTCATCATCGGGGTGTTGATTCCCAGAAACTTCATCATCTGGGTGGTGACATCGAGAAGCTTCATTATCGGGCTTTTGACTCCCAGAAGTTTCATCATCTTCGGGAGGGAGACTGCCAGAAGCTTCATCATCATCGGGTTGGGGACTTCCAGAAGTTTCATCATCATCGTGGTGGTGAATCCCAGAAGCTTCATCATCATCGGGGTGGTGACTCCCAGAAGCTTCATCATCGTAGGTTGGTATCTCCTGGAAGCTTCATCATATCGGGTGGTGACTCCAGCTTTTTTTTTTTGGTTCATCATGATCGCGGTGGTGACTCCCAGAAGATTCATCATCATCGGGGTGGTGACACCCAGAAGTGTCATCAGCGGTGTGGTGCTTCCTAAAATCTCTATCATCGGGATGGTGACTCCCAGAAGTTTCATCATCGGGTGGTGACTCCCAGAAGCTTCATCATCGGTGTGGTGATTCTCAGAAGTTTCATCATCGTGGTGGTGATTCCCAGAATCTTCAACATTGGGGTGGTTACTCATAGAAGCTTCATCATTGAGGTGGTGACTTTCAGAAGCTTCATCATCATTGGGGTGGTGACTCCCTGAAGCTTCATTATCATAGGGATGGTGACTCCGAGATACTTCATCATTATCCGTATGGTGACTCCCTGAAGATTCATCATCATGGGGGTGGTGACTCCCATAAGTATCATTAGCGGGGTGGTGCTTCCCAAAATCTCCATCATCGGGGTGGCAACTCCCAGAAGCTTCATCATCGGGATGGTGAATCCCACAACCTTCATCATTGGGGTGGTGACTCCCAGAAGCTTCATCAACGGTGTGGGGACTCCCAGAGGCCTCATGATTGGGATGGTTCCTCCTAGAAGCTTCATCATCATCAGGGTGGTGACTCCCAGAAGCTTCCTCTTCGAGGTGGTGACTCACAGATGCTTCTTCATTGGTGTGTTGTCTAAAGGAAACTTCATCAACGTTGAGGTGGTGACTCTCAGGAGCGTCATCATCATCGGGGTGGTGACTCCCAGAAGCTTCACCATCATCGTGGTGGTGACTCCTGGAACCTTCATCATCGGGGTGGTGAATCCCAGAAGTCTCATCATCGAGAAATGAATCCCAGGAGCTTCATCATCAGGTTGGTAACTCCCAGAGGCGTCATCATTGGTGTGATGAATCCAGAAGCTTCATTATCGGAGTGGTGACTCTCAGAAGCTTCATCATCATTGCGGTGGTTACTCCCAGTAGCTTCATCATCGTGGTTGAGATTCCTAGAAGCTTCATCATCGTTGTGGTGACTTCCAGAAGTTTCATTTCAGAAATATGAATCCCAGAAGCTAAATCATCTGGTTCGTGACCCACAGAGGCTTCATCTTCGGTGTGGTGAATTTCAGAAGCTTCATCATCGGGGTGGTGACTCCGAGAAGCTTCATCATCTGGGTTATGATTCCCAGAAGCTTCATCATCAGGGTGGTGACTCCCATAATTTTCATCATCGCGGTGATATCTTCGAGAAGCTTCTTCATCAGGGTGGAGACACCCATAAACTTCATCATTGGGGTGGTGACTCCAAGAAGCTTCATCATCGTCGGGTGGTGACTCCCAGAATCTTCGTCATCATCAGGGTGGTGACTCCCAGAAGCTTCATCATAGGGGTGGTGAATCCCAGAAGCTTCATCATCGTTGTTGTGACTCCCAGAATTTTCATCATCGGGGTAGTGACTCCCATAAGTTTCATCATCAGGGTAGTGACTCCCAGAGGCTTCATCATCATCAAGGTGGTGACTCCCAGAAGCTTCATCATTGGGGTGGTTACTCCCAGAATTTTCATCATCAGAGTGAGGACTACCAGAAGTTTCATCATCATCGGGATGGTAACTCCCAGAAGCTTCATCATCATCAGGGCTGTGACACCCGGAAGCTTCATCATTGGGGTGGTGTCTAAAAGAAGCTTCAACATCATCGGGGTGGTGACTCCCAGAAGCTTCATCATTATCACGGTGGTGATTCCCGGAACCTTCATCATCGGGGTGGTGAATCCCAGAAGTTAGATCATCGGGATGATGAATCCCAGAAGTTTCATCATTGGGTTGGTGACTCCCAGAGGCTTCATCATCGGTGTGGTGGATTACAGAAGCTTCGTCATCGGGGTGGTGACTCTGAGAAGCTTCATCATCATGGCGGTGGAGACTCCCAGAAGCTTCATCATCAGGGTGTTGACTCTCATAATTTACACCATTGCGGTGATGACTCCCAGAAGCTTCTATATCATTAGGGTGGTGACTCCCAGTAGCTTTGTCATCATCGGGGTGGTGACTCCCAGAAGCTTCATCGTGGGGGTGGTGAATCCCAGAATCTTCATCATTGGGGTGGTGACTCTCAGAAGCTTCATTGTCATTGGGGTGGTGACTCCCCGATGCTTCATCATCGGGGTGGTGAGTCCCTGAAGTTCATCATCGTTGTGTTGACTCCCAGAAGCTTCATCATTGGGGTCGTGATTCCCAGAAGCTTCATCATCGGGGTTTTGACACCGAGAATCTTCATCATCAGTGTGTTGTCTCCCAGAATATTCATAATCGGGGTAGTGACCCCCATAAGCTTCATTATTGGAGTAGTGTCTCCCAGAAGTTTCATCATCATCAGGGTGGTGACTCCCAGAAGCTTCATCATTGGGTTGGGGACTCCCAGAAGCTTCATCATCATCTGGATGGTGACTCCCAGAAGCTTCATCATCATCGGGGTGGTGACTCCCCGAAGCTTCATCATTGGGGTCGTGATTCCCAGAAGCTTCATCATAGGGTGGTGACTCCCAGAAGCTTCATCGTTGCAGTGGTGAATCCCAGAAGATTCATCATTGAGGTGGTGACAGTCTGAAGCTTCATCATCATTGGAGTGGTGACTCCCTGAAGCTTCATCAACTGGTTGGTGATTCCCAGAAACTTAATCATCGTTGTGGTGACTCCCCAAAGCTTCATCATTGGGGTGGTGACTTCCAGAAGATTCATAATCATGGCGGTGACTCACAGAAGCTTCATCATCATTGGCGTGGTGACTCCCTGAAGTTTCATCATCGAGGTGTTGATTATCAGAAGCTTCATCATCTTTGTGGTGACACCCAGAAACTTCATCATCGGGGTGGTGATTCCCAGAAGCTACATCATCGGGTTGGTGACTCCCAGATGCTTCATCATAGGGGTGGTGATTCCCAGAAACTTCATCATCGTGGTGGTGACTCTGAAAAGCTTCATCATTGGGGTTTTTACACCCAGATGCTTCATCATCTTCGAGATGGAGACACTCAGAAGCTTCATCTTCATCGGGGTGGTGACTCCCAGTAGCTTCATCATCATCGGGGTGCTGAATCCCAGAAGCTTCATCATCATCGGGGTGGTGACTCCCAGAAGCTTTGTTATCATAGGAGTGGTGTCTCCCAGATGCTTCATCATCATCAGGGTGGTGACTACCAGGAGCTTCATCATCATTGGGGTGATGATCCCCAAATCTTCATCATTGGGGTGGTGATTCCCAGAAGCTTCATAATCGGGGTGGTGACTCCCAGAAGCTTCATCATTGCAGTGGTGAATCCCAGAAGCTTCATCATTGGGGTGATGACACTCAGAAGCTTCATCATCATCGGGGTGGTGACTCCCTGGAGATTCATCAACTGGGTGGTGATTCCCAGAAACTTAGTCATCGTTGTTGTGACTCCCCAAAGCTTCATCATTGGGGTGGTGACTTCCAGAAGCTTCCTCATCATCGGCGTGGTGACTCCCTGAAGTTTCATCATCGGGTTGTTGATTCCCAGAAGCTTCATCATCTTTGTGGTGACACCCAGAATCTTCATCATCGGGGTGGTGATTCCCAGAAGCTACATCATTGGGTTGGTGACTCCTAGATGCTTCATCATAGGGATGATGATTCCCAGAAACTTCATCATCGGGGTGGTGACTCCGAGAAGCTTCATCATCGAGGTTTTTACTCCCAGAAGCTTCATCATCTTCGAGATGGTGAGACCCAGAAGCTTCATCATCATCGGGGTGGTGACTCCCAGTAGCTTCATCATCATCGGGGTGCTGAATCCCAGAAGCTTCATCATTGGATGCTGATTCCCAGAAGCTTAATCATCGTTGTGGTGACTCCACGAAGCTTCATCATCGGGGCGGTGACTTCCAGAAGCTTCATAATCGTGGTGGTGAGGCTCAGAAGCTTCATCATCATCACCGTGGTGACTCCCTGAAATTTCATCATCGAAGTGGTGATTCCCAGAAGCTTCATCATCAGGTTGGTGACTCCCAGATGCTTCATCATAGGGGTGGTGATTCCCAGAAACTTCATCATCGGGGTGTTGACTCCAAGAAGCTTCATCATCGGGGTTTTTACTCACAGAAGTTTCATCGTCTTCGAGATGGAGACAACCAGAAACTTCATCATCATCAGGGTGGTGACTCCCAGTAGCTTCATCATCATCGGGGTGTTGAATCCCTGAAGCTTCATCGTCATCAGGGTGGTGACTCCCAGAAGCTTTATCATCATTGTGGTGGTATCTCCCAGAAGCTTCATCATAATCATTGTGGTGACTCCCAGAAGATTCATCATCATTGGGGTGGTGATACCCAGAGGTATCATCAGCGGGGTGGTGCTTCCCAAAATCTTCATCATCGGGGTGGTGACTCCCAGAAGCTTCATCATTGGGGTCATGAATCCCAGAAGTTTCATAATCGTTGTGGTGACTCGCAGAATCTTCTTCATCAGGATGTTGACTCCCAGAAGCTTCATCATCGTGGTGGTGATTTCCAGAAGCTTCATCATTGGGGTGGTGACTATCTGAAGCTTCATCATCGGGATGGTAATTCATAGAGACTTCATGATCCGGGTGGTAGTCCGAGAAACATCATCATCGGTGTTTTGTATCCCAGAAGCTTCATCATCTTTGGGGTGGTGACTCCCAGAAGCTTCATCATCATCAGGGTGGTGACTCCCAGAAGCATCATGATCCGGGTGGTGCTCCCAAAATCTTCATCATCAGGGTGGTGAATCCCTGAAGTTTAATCATCTGGGTGGTGATTCCCAGAAGCTTCATCATCTTTGGGGTGGTGACTCCCAGAAGCTTAATCATCATCGGGTTGATGACTCCCAGAAGCTTCATCATCTTCGGGGTGGTGACTCCCAGAAGCATCATGATCCGTGTGGTGCTCCCAAAATCTTCATCATTGGGGTGGCAAATCCCAGAAGCTTCATCATCGGGGTGGTGACTCTCAGAATCTTCATCATCGGGGTTTTGACTCCCAGAAGCTTCATCATCTTCAAAGTGGCGACTCCCAGAATCTTCATCATCATCGGTGTGGTTACTCCCAAAAGCTTCACCATCATCAGGGTGGTGACTCCCAGAAGCTTCATTATCATCGGGGTGGTGACTCCCAGGAGATTCCTCATCAGGGTGTTGACTCCCAGAAACTTCATCATCATTGGGGTGGGGACTCCTAGAAGATTCATAATCATTGGGTTTGTGACTCCCGGAGCTTCGTCCTCGGTTTGGTGATTCCCAGAAGCTTTAGCATCGGGGTGGTGACTCCCAGAAGCTTCATCATCAGGGTGTGATTCCCAGAATCTTCATAATCAGGGTGGTGACTCCGAGAAGACTCATCATTGGGGTTTTGACTCCCAGAAGCTTCATCATCGGGTTGGTGGCTCCCAGAAGCTTCATCATCAGGGTGGTTACTCCCAGAAGCTTTCACAGCACTGGGGTCGTGAAGCCCTGAAACTTAGTCATCATTGGGGTGGTGAAACCCAGCAGCTTCATCATAGGGGTGGTGATTACCCGAAGCTTCATCATCGGGGTGGTGATTCCCAGAAGCTTCATCATCGCCGTGGTGACTCCCAGAGGCTTCATCTTTCGGGTGGTTATTCCCAGAAACTTCATCATCGGGTTGTAATTCCCAAAAGTTTCATCATCGTGGTGGTGACTCCCTGAGCTTCATCATCATCGGGGTGGTGACACGCAGATGCTTCATCTTCATCATGTTGGTGACTCCCAGAAGTTTCATCATCGGGTTGGTGAATCCCACAAACTTCATAATCGGGATGGTGAGTCCCAGAAGCTTCATCATCAGGGTTGTGAATCCCAGAAGCTTCATCATCAGGGTGGTGACTCCCAGAAGTTTCATCATTGGGGTGATGACTCCCAGAAGTTTCATCATCATCAGGGTGGTGACTCTCAGAAGTTGCATCATCAGGATGGTGTCTCCAAGAAGCTTACTCATCATCGGGATTAATTCCAGAAACTTCATCATCATCGGCTTGGTGACTTCCAGTAGCTTCATCATCGGGTTGGTGACTCCCCAAATCTTCATCATCAGGGTGGGGATTCACAGAACCTTCATCATTGGGGTGGTGACACCCAGAAGCTTCATCATCGGGGTGGTGACTCCCAGAAGCTTCATCATCATCAGGGTGGTGACTCCCTGAGGCTTTATCATCGTAGTGGTGACTCTCAGAAGCTTCATCATCATCGCAGTGGTGATTCCCAGAAGCTTCATAATCTTCGGGGTGGTGACTCCAGAAGCTTCATCATCATCGAGTTGTTGGCTCCCAGAAGCTTAATCATCATCAGGGTGGTGACTGCCTGAAGTTTATCATCGGGCTGGTGATTCCTAGGAGCTTCATCATCGTTGTGGTGATCCTCAGAAGTTTCATCATCAATGTGTTGACTACCAGAAGCTTCATCACCAGGGTGGTAACTCCCAGAAGCTTCATCATTGGGGTGGTGATTCCCAGAAATTTCATCATCTCGGTGGTGACTATGAGAAGCTTCGTCATTGGGGTTATGACTCCCAGATGCTTCATCATACTTGAGGTGGAGACTCCCAGAAGCTTCATCATCATCTGGATGGTTACTCTCAGAAGCTTCATCATCATCGGGGTGCTGTCTCCAAGAAGCTTCATCATCATTGGGGTGGTGACTCACCGAATCTTCATTATCATTGGTTTGGTGACTCCCAGAAGTTTCATCATCATCTGTGTTTGAGTCCCAGTAGCTTCGTCATCATCGGGGTGGTGACTACCAGAAGATTCATCATCAGCTGGTGAGTAATTCCCAGAACTTCATCCTCGGGGTGTTGACTCCCAGAAGCTTTATCATTGGCGTTTTGACTCCCAGAAGCTTCATCATCATCGGGGGGTTGACTCCCACAAGCGTCATCATCAGGGTGGTGATTCCCAGAACCTTCATCATCGGAGTCTTTATTCCCTGAAGCTTCATCATCGGGGTGGTGACTCCCAGAAGATTCATCATCATCTGGTGAGTAATTCCCAGAACTTCATCCTTGGGGTGTTGACTCCCAGAGGCTTTATCATTGGCGTTTTGACTCCCAGAAGCTTCATCATCATCAGGGGGATGACTCCCAGAATCGTCATCATCGGGGTGGTGATTCCCAGAACCTTCATCATCGGAGTCATGATTCCCTGAAGCTTCATCATCGGGGTGGTGATTCTCAGAGGCTTCATCATCTTTATGGTGACTCCCAGAAGCTTCTGCATCGGGTTGGTGACTCCCAGAAGCTTCATAATCATTGGGGTGGTGACTTCCAGAAGATTCATCATCATCGGAGTGGTGACTCCCAGAAGCATCATGATCTGGGTGGTGCTTCCCAAAATCTTCATCATCGGTTTGAGGACTCCCAGAAGCCTCATCATCAGGTTAGTGACTCCCAGAAGCTTCATCATCAATGGGTTGGTGACTCCAAGAAGTTTCGTCATCGGGGTCGTTACTCACAGAACTTTCATCATTGAGGTGGTGTCTCCCAGAAGCTTCGTCATCATTGGGGTTTGACTCCTAGAATCTTCATCATAATCGGGGTGTTGACTCCCAGAAGATACACCATCATATGTGTGGAGACCCCCAGAATGTTCATCTTCATCGCGGTGCCGACTCTCAGAATCTTTATCATCGGGGTTGTGAATCCTAGAAGTTTCATCATTGGAGTGACGAATCCCAGAAGCTTCAGCATCGGTTTGGTGACTCCCAGGGGCTTCATCATCGGGGTGGTGAATCCCAGAAGCTTCGTCATTGGGGTGGTGACTCTCAGAAGCTTCATCATCATTGTGGTCGAGACTCCCAGAAGCTTCATCATCTGGGTGGTGATTCCCAGAAGCCTCATAATCGGGGTGGAGATTCCCAGAAGCTTCTTCTTCAGGGTGGTGACTAACAGAAGCTTCATCATCGGGGTTGTGACTCCCAGAAACTTCATCATTGGGGTCGTGATTCCCAGAAACTTCATCGTCGAGGTGGTGACACTGGGAAGCTTCATTATGAGGGTGGTGACTCATGTAATTTTCATCATCACGGTGATGACTCCCAGAAGATTCTTCATCGTCAGTGTGGTAACTCCCAGAAGCTTCGTCATCGGGGTGGTGATCACAAGAAGATTCATCATCTGGGTGGTGACTCCCAGAAGCTTTATCATCATCAGCGTGGTGACTCACAGAAACTTCGTCATCGTCGGCATGGAGAATCCCAGCAGCTTCATCATTGGGGTGGTGATTACCAGAAGCTTCATCATTGGGGCCGTGACTCCCAGAAGCTTCATCACTGGGTTGGTGATTCCCAGAAGCTTCTTCATCGGGGTGGTGAATCCCAGAAGCTTCATCATTGGGGTGGTGACTCTCAGGAGCACCATCATCGACGCGTGGTGACTCCCTGAAGCTTCATCATAGGGGTGGTGATTCCCTGAAGCTTCATCATCGTTGTGGTGACTCCCAGAAGCTTCATCATCGAGGTAGTGACTCCCAGAAGCTTCATCATTGGGGTGGTGACTCCCAGAATCTTCATCATCGGTGTGGTGACTCCCAGAATTTTCATCATCCGGGTAGTGACTCCCATAAGCTTCATCATCGGGGTAGTGAATCCCAGAAGCTTCCTCATCATCGGTGTGGTGGCTCCCAGAAGCTTCATCATCGGTGTGGGGACTCCCAGAAGCTTCATCATCATTGGGGTGGAGACTCCCAGAAGCTTCATCATCATTGGGGTGGTGAATCCCAGAAGCTTCCTCATTGGGGTGGTGATTCCCAGAAGCTTCATCATCAAGGTGGTGATTTCCAGAAGCTTCATCATTGCATTGGTGAATCCCAGAAGCTTCATCATTGGGGTGGTGACACAGAGAAGCTTCATCGTCATCAGGGTCATGACTCCCTGAAGCTTCATCACCTGGGTGGTGATTCCCAGAATCTTCATCATCGTTTTGGAGACTCCCTGAAGCTTCATCATGGCAGTGGCGAATCCCACAAGCTTCATCATCAGGGTGGTGACTCCCAGAAGCTTCATCATCATCAAGGTGGTGACTCCCAGAAGCTTCATCATCGGGGTAGGCAATCCCAGAAGCTTCATCATCATCGAGATTGTGACTCCCAGAAGCTTCATCATCATCGGGGTGGTGACTCCCAGAAGATTCATCATTGGGGTGGTGATTTCCAGAAGCTTCATTATCGGGGTAGGCAATCCCAGAAGCTTCATCATCACCCAGATTGTGACTCCCAGAAGCTTCATCATCATTGGGGTGGTGACTCCCAGAAGATTCATCATTGGGGTGGTGATTTCCAGAAGCTTCATTATCGGGGTGATGATTCCCAGAAGATTTGTCATTGAGGTGGTGAATCCCAGAAACTTCATCATTGGCTTTGTGACACTCAGAAGCGCCATCATCATCGGGGTGGTGACTCCCTGAAGCTTCATCAACGGGGTGGTGATTCCCAGAAGCTTCATCGTCATTGTTATGACTCCCAGAAGTTCATCATCGGGGTGGTGAATCTCAGAAGCTTCATCATCTGGGTTGTGACCCCCAGAAGCTTCATCGTCGGGGTTGTGATTTCCAGAAACTTCATCTTCGGGGTGGTGACTCTGGGAAGCTTCATCATCGTGGTGTTGACTCCCAGAAGCTTCGTCATCTTCGGGATGGTGACTCCCAGAATCTTCATCATCATCTGGTTGGTGACTCCCAGAAGCTTCATCATCATCGGGGTGTTGACTCCCAGAAGCTTCATTATCATCAGGGTGGTGACTCCCAGACGCTTCGTCATCTTCGGGGTGGAGACTCCCAGAACCTTTGTCTTCATCGGGGTGGTGACTCCCGGAAGATTCATCATCATTGGTTTGGCGACTCCCAGAAGTTCATTCTCGGGGTGGTGATTCCCAGAAGCTTTATCATCGGGGTGGTGACTTCCAGAAGCTTCATCATTGAGGTGTGATTCCCAGAATCTTCATCATCTTCTTAGTGGAGAATCCCGGAAGCTTTATCATCAGGGTGGTGTCTCCCAGAAGCTTCATCATTGGGGTAGTGACTCCCAGAAGCTTCATCATCGGGGAGTTGACTCACAGAAGCTTTATCATCGGGGAGTTAACTCACAGAAGCTTCATCTTTGCGGTGTTGACTCCCAGACGCTTCATCATCAGAGTGGTGACTCCCAGAATCTTCATCATTGGGGTGGTGACTCCCAGAAGCTTCATTATCAACAGGGACGTGACTGCCAGAAGCTTCATAATCATCGGTGTGGTGGCTCCCAGAAGATTCATCATCTTCAGGGTGATGACTCCCAGAAGCTTCATCATCATTGGGATGGTGACTCCCGGAAGTTTCATTAGCAGGTTGGTGACTACCAGAAGCTTCATCTTCATGGTGGTGACTCCCAGAAGCTTCATCATTGGGGTGTTGACTCCCAGGAGCTTCATCATCAGCGTGGTGACACCCAGAAGCTTCATCATCGTGGCCGTGACTCCCATAAGTTTCATCACCGTTTTGGTGACTCCCAGAAGCTTCATTATAGGGGTGGTGATTCGCAGAAGCTTCTTCATCAGGGTGGTGACTCCCAGAAGCTTCATCATCTGTTTGCTGACTCCCAGAAGCTTCATCATCGGGGTGCTGGCTGCCAGAAATTTCGTCATCCTGTTGGTGCCTCCCAGAGGCTTCATCATCAGGGTGGTGATTCCCAGAATCTTCTTCATTGGGTGGTGACTCAGAGAAGCTTCATCATCTAGTTGCTGCCTCACAGAAGCTTCATAATCGGGTTGCTGTCTCCCAGAAGCTTCATCATCTGGGTGGCGACTCCCAGAAGCCTCATCATCATGGTGATGAATTCAGAAGCTTCATCATCATCATGGTGCTGACTACCAGAAGCTTCATCATCGGAGTGTTGACTACCAGAAAGCATTCATCAGGGTGGTGATTCCCGAATCTTCATCATCATCATAGCGGTGACTGCCAGAAACTTCATCATCAGGCTTGTGATTCCTGGAAGCTTCATCATCATCGTGGTATTGACTCCCAGAAGCTTCATCTTCTGTGTGGTGACTCCAAGAAGCTTCATCATCGGGGTGGTGACTCCCAGATGCTTCGTCATCGAGGTGGTGACTCTCAGAAGCTACAAAATCATCAGGGTGGTGTCTCCCATTAGCTTCATCATCACACTGGTGACCCCCAGAAGCTTCATCATCATCAGGAGGTTGACTCCCAGAAGCTTCATCATCCAGGTGCTGACTCCCAGAAGCTTCATCATCGGGGTGGTCAATCCAAGAAGCTTCATCATCGGGGAGGTGAATCCCAGAATTTTCATTATTGGGGTGGTGACTCCCAGAAGCTTCATCATCAGGGTGGTGACTACCAGAAGGTTCATCGTCAGGGTGGTGACTCCCAGGAACTACATCATCATCAGGGTGTTCACTCTCAGAAGCTTCATCATCATTGGGGTAGTGACTGCCAGAAGCTTCATCATCTGGGTGCTGACTCCCAGAAGCTTCATCATCTGGTTGGTGACTCCCAAAAGCTTCATCATCATCAGGGTGGTGACTCCCAGAAGCTTCATCATCACGATGGTGACTCCCAGAAACCTCATCGTCATCAGGGAGTTGACTCTCAGAAGCTTCATCAGCATCAGAGTGGTGATTCCCAGAAGCTTCATCATCGTGGTATTGATTCCCCGAAATTTCTTCATCAGGGTGTTGACTCCCAGAAGCTTTATCTTCCAGGTGGTGACTCCCAGAAGCTTCATCATCGGAGT
Organism: Nomascus leucogenys; assembly: GCF_006542625.1. NCBI lineage: Eukaryota > Metazoa > Chordata > Mammalia > Primates > Hylobatidae > Nomascus > Nomascus leucogenys. The sequence goes on from NW_022097292.1 coordinate 136,129, forward strand.
GGTGACTCCCAGAAGCTTCATCATCATCATTGTGGTGACTACCAGAAGCTTCATCATAGGGATGGTGACTCCCAAAAGTTTCATCACCATCGGGGTGGTGACTGCCAGAAGCTTCATCATCGGGTTGTTGACTCCCAGAAGCTTCATCATCATCAGGGTGGTGACTCTCAGAATCTTCATCATCGGGGTGGTGTCTCCCAGAAGCTTCATCATCGGGGTGATGACTCCCAGAATCTTCATCATCAGGGTGGTGACTACCAGAAGCTTCATTATCATCAGGGTGGTGACTGCCAGAGGCTTCAACATCATTGGGGTGGTGACTCCAAGAGGCTTCATCATCATTGGGGTGGTGACTCCCAGAAGCTTCATCATCCTCGTGGTAGTGAGTCCCGAAGCTTCATCACCATTGGACTGGTGACTCTCAGAAGCTTCATCATCATAGTGGTGTTGACTTCCAGAAGCTTCATCATCATCTTGGTGGTGACTCCCAGAAGCTTCATCATCATCGGGGTGTTGACTAACAGAAGCTTCATCATCATAGTGGTGGTGACTCCCAAATGCTTCATCATCCTCGGGGTTGTGACTCCCAAAACTTCATTATCCTCAGGGTTGTGACTCCCTGAAGCTTCACCATCACTGGGGTGTTGATTAACAGAAGCTTCATCATCATCGGGGTTGTGACTCCCAAAAGCTTCATCATCATAGGTTTAGTGACTCCCAGAAGCTTCACCATCATCGAGGTGGTGACTCCCAGAAGTTTCATCATCATCGGGGTGGTGACTCCCAGAAGCTTCATCATCATCGGGCTGGTGACTCCCAGAAGCTTCATCATCTTCGGCCTTTTGACTCCCAGAAGCTTCATCATCATCGGGGTGTTGGCTCCCAGAAGCTTCGTTATCATCGGGGTGGTGACTCCCAGAAGCTTCATCATCGGGGTTCTGAATCCCAGAAGGTTGATCATCAGGGTGCTGGCTCCCAGAAGCTTTGTCATCTGGGTTGTGACTCCCAGAATCTTCATCATCACCAGGGTGGTGACTTCCAGAAGCTTCATCATCATCGGGGTGGTTAATCCCAGAGCTTCATCATCGGGGTGGTGTTTCCCTGAAGTTTCATCATGGTGGTGGTGACTCCCAGAAGCTTCATCATCGGGGTGCTGACTCCCTGAAGCTTCATCATCAGGGTGGTGTCTCCCAGAAGCTTCATCATCGAGGTGGTGATTCCCAGAAACTTCATCATCATCGGAGTCATGACTCCCAGAAGCTTCATTATCCTTGGAGTGGTGACTGCCAGAAGCTTCATCATCGTGGTGGTGATTCCCAGAAGCTTCATCATCATCGTGGTGGTGACTCCCAGAAGCTTCATCACCGGATTGGTGCCTTCTAGAAGCTTCATCATCGGGGTGGTGACTCCCAGAAGTTTCGTCATTGGCTTGATTTCTACCAGAAGCTTCATCTTCACAGTGGTGACTCCCAGAATTTTTATCATTGTGTTGTTGACTCCCAGAATCTCCATCATCGTAGTGGTCTCTCCCTGAAGCTTCATTATCATCGGGGTGGTGACTACCTGATGCTTCATCATCATTGGGGTGGTGACTCCCAGCAGTTTCCTCATCATCGGATTGGTGACTCCCAGATACTTCATCATCTTTGGGGTGGTGACTCCCATCAGTTTCATCATCATCGGATTGGTGACTCCCAGATACTTCATCATCATCGGGGTGGTGAATGTCAGAAGCTTCATCATCATTGTGGTGATGACTCCCAGAGGCTTCGTTGTCATCGGGGTGGTGACTCCCAGAAGCCTCATCATCATCGGGCTGGTGACTCCCAGAAGCTTCATCATCTTTGGCCTTTTGACTCCCAGAAGCTTCATCATCATCGGGGTGTTGACTCCCAGAAGCTTCGTTATCATCCAGGTGGTGTCTCCCAGAAGCTTCATCATTGGGGTGGTGAATCCCAGAAGCTTCATCATCGGAGTGGTGACTCCCAGAATTTTCATCATCTGGGTGGTGACTCCCAGAATCTTCATCATCACCAGGGTGGTGACTCCCAGAAGCTTCATCATCATCAGGGTGATTATTCCCAGAAGCTTCATCATCAGGGTGGTGTTTCCCTGTAGTTTCTTCACCATGGTGTTGACTCCCAGAAGCTTCATCATCTGGGTGGTGACTCCCTGAAGCTTCGTCATCAGGGTGGTGACTCACAGAAGCTTCATCATCGGAGTGGTCCCTCCCAGAATCTTCATCATCAGGGTGGTGATTCCCAGAAGCCTCGTCATCATCATGGTCGTGACTACCAGAAGCTTCATCATTGGGGTGGTGATTCCCAGAGACTTCATCATCATCGGAGTCATGACTCCCAGAAGCTTCATCATCATCGGGGTGTTGACTGCCAGAAGATTTATCATCGTGGTGGTGATTCCCAGAAGCTTCATCATCATCGTGGTGGTGACTCCCAGAAGCTTTATCACCAAATTGGTGCTTTCTAGAAGCTTCATCATTGGGGTGGTGACTCCCAGAACTTTCGTCATCGACTTGGTGTCTACCAGAAGCGTCATCTTCACAGTGGTGACTCCCAAAAGTTTCATCATCGGGTTGGTGACTCCCAGAATCTCCATCATCATAGTGGTCTCTCCCAGAAACTTCATTATCATCGGGGTTGTGACTCCCTGATGCTTCATCATCATTGTGGTGGTGAGTCTCAACGGTTTCATCATCATCGGATTGGTGACTCCCAGATACTTTATCATCATCGGGGTGGTGACTGTCAGAAGCTTCATCATCACTGGGGTGATGACTCCTAGAGGATTCGTTGTCATCTGGGTGGTTACTCCCAGAAGCTTTATCATCATTGGGGTGGTTATTCCCAGAAGCTTCGTCATTTTTGGGGTGGCGACTCCCAGAAGCTTCATCATCATAGGGGTGGTGACTCTCAGAAACTTCATCATCATCGTTGTGGTGACTCCCCAAAGCTTCATCATCATTGAGGTGTTGACTAACTTAAGCTTCATCATCATCAGGGTGGTGACTCCTAAATTCTTCATCATCATCGGGGTGGTGACTCCCAGAAGGTTCATTATCATCTGGGTGGTGACTCCCAGAATCTTCATCATCATTGGGGTATTGACTAACAGAAGCTTTATTATCATCTCTGTGGTGACTTCCAAAAGCTTCATCATCATTGGGGTGGTGACTCCCAGAAGCTGCATCATCATCAGCATAGTGACTCCCTGAAGCTTCATCTTCAAGTTGGTGACTTTCAGAAGCTTCATCATCTTTTTGGTGGTGACTCCCAGAAGCTTCATCATCTTAGGCGTGGTGACTCCCAGAAGCTTCATCATCATTGGGGTGGTGACTCCCAGAAATTTCATCATCTTCGGTGAGGTGACTCCCAGAAGCTTCATCATCATCAGGTTGGTTACTCCCAGATACTACAGAAAGAGAATTTACAAACTGCTCTATCAAAAGAAATGTTCAACTCTGGGAGATGAATTCACACATCACAAAGTAGTTTCTCAAAATCCGTCTGTCTTCTTTTTATGTGAAGATATTTCCTTTTCCACTTTAGGCCTAAAAGCACTCCAAATGTCCACTTGTAGATTCTACAAAAAGAGTGTTTCTAAAGTGCTCAATCCAAAGAAATGTTCAACTCTGTTACGTGAATTCACACATCACAAAGAAATTTGTCAGAATTCTTCTGTCTAGTTTTTAAGTGAAGATAATTCCTTTTCCACCATAGGCCTCAAAGTGCTCAAAATTTCCCCTTTCAGATTCTATTTAAAGAGATTTTCAAAACAGCTGAATGAAAAGATAGTTTTAATTCTGTGAGATGAATTCACACATCCTGAACAAGTTTCTCAGATTGCTTTTGTCTAGATTTTATGTGTAGATATTTCCTTTTCTACCGTAGGTCCCAAAGCATTCCAAATGTCCACTTGCGGATTCTAAAAAAAACAGTATTTCCAAACTGCTCAATCAAAAGGAATGTTCAACTCTGGGAGATGAATGCACACATCACAACGTAGTTTCTCAGAATGCTTTTGTCTGGTTTTTGTGTTATGGTATTTCCTTTTCCATCATAGGCCTCTAAGCTCTGCAAACGTGAACTTGCAGATTCTCCAAAAAGAGTGTTTCAAACTGCTCAATCAATGGAAAGCTTCAGGTCTATGAGATGAATGTACTCATCCCAAAGAAGTTTCTCTGAATGCTTCTGTCTAGTTTTTATATTAAGTTATTTCCTTTTCCACCATAGGCCTAAAAGAACTCCAAATGTCCACATGTAGATTCCACAAAAAGAGTGTTTCCAAACTGCTCAATCAAAAGATATGTTCAAATCTGTGAGATGAGTGCACACATCAAGAATTAGTTTCTCAGAATTCTTCGGTCCAGTATTTATTTAAAGATATTTCCTATTCCAACATAGGCCTCAGAGCACTCAAAATGTCCCTTTTCAGATTCTACAAAAAGGGAGTTTCAAAACTGCTCAATCAAAAGAAACGTTTAACTCTGTGAGATGAACGCACACACCAAAAGGAGTTTCTCAGAATTCTTCTGTCTAGTTTTTATGTGAAGATATTTCCTTTTCCACCATAGGCCTCTAAGGATTCCAAATGTCCGCTTGCAGATTCTACAATAGAGAGTTTCAAATCTGCACAATCAAAATAAATGTTTAACTTTGTGAGATGAATGCACACATCACAAAGAAGTTTCTCAGATTGCTTCTGTCTAGATTTTATGTGAAGATACTTCCTTTTGTACCATAGGCCACAAAGCACTCCAAATGTCCCCTGGAAGATTCTAAAAAAAGAGTATTTCAAAATGGCCCAATTAAAAGAAAACTTCAACTCTGTGAGATAAGTGCACACATCACAAAGAAGTTTCTCAGAATTCTTCTGTCTAGTTTTTATGTGAACGTATTTCATTTTCCACTATAAGCCTCAAAGAGCTCCAAATGCCACTTGCAGATACTACAGAAAGAGAATTTACAAACTGCTCCATCAAAAGAAATGTTCAACTCTGGGAGATGAATGCACACATCACAAAGTAGTTTCTCAGAATGCTTCTGTCTGGTTTTTATGTGAGGATATTTCCTTTTCCACCATAGCCTTCAAATCTCTGCAAATGTGCTCTTGCAGATTCTACAAAAAGAGTGTTTCAAAACTGCCCAATTAAGAGAAAGGTGCAACTCTGGGAGAAGAATGCACTTATGCCAAACAGGTTTCTCAGAATGCTTCTGTCTAATTTTTATATGAAGATATTTCCTTTTTCACCATAGGCCAAGAAGCACTCCAAATGTACACTTGCAGATTCTACAAAAAGAGTGTTTCCAAACTGTTCAATCAAAAGAAATGTTCAACTCTGTGAAATGAGTGCACACATCACAAAGAAGTTTCTCAGAATTTTTGTGTCTAGTTTTTATGTGAAAATATTTCCTTTTCCACCATAGGCCTCAAACCGCTCCAAATGTCCTCTTGCAGATACTACAAAAAGGGTGTTTCAAAACTGGCCAATCAAAAAAAATGTTCAACTCTGTGAGATGAATGCACACATCACAAAGAAGTTTCTCAGAATGCTTTGTCCAGATTTTATGTGAAGATATTTCCATTTCCACCTTAGTCTGCAAGGCACTCCAATGTCCACTTGCAGATTCTAAAAAAGAGTGTTTCAAAACTGTTCAATCAAAAGTTTCAAATCTGTGAGATGAATACACACGTAACAAAGAGGTTTCTCAGAATTCTTCTGTCTAGTTTTTATGTGAAGATAATTCCTTTTCCACCAGAGGTCTCAAACCACTCCAAATAGCCACTTGCAGATTCTACAAAAAGAGAGTTTCAAAACTGGTCAATCAAAGGAAACATTAAAGTCTGTGGAATGAATGCACACATCACAAAGTAGTTCTCAGCTTGCTTCTGTCTAGATTTTATGTGAAGATATTTCCATTTCTGCCATAGGCTGAAAAGCCCTCAAAATGTCCACCTGCAGTCTAAAAAAAGAGTATTTCCAAACTGCTCAAATGAAAGAAAGATTCAACTGTGTGAGATACGTGCAGACATCACAAAGCAGTTTCTCAGAATTTTTCTGTCTAGATTTTATGTGAAGTTATTTCATTTTCCACCATAGGCCTCAAAGCGCTCCAAATGTCCCTTTGCAGATTCTACAAAAAGAGTATTTCAAAACTGCTCTATCAAAAGAAAGGTTAAACTCTGGGATATGAATGCACACATCACAAAGTAGTTTCTCAGAATGCTTCTGTCTAGTTTTTATGTGAGGATATTTCCTTTTCCACCATAGGCCTCTAAGCTCTGCAAATGTGAACTTGCAGATTCTACAAAATGAGTGTTTCAAAACTGCTCATTCAAAAGAAAGTTCAACTCTGAAAAATGAATGCACTTATCACAAAGAAGTTTCTCAGAATGCTTCTGTCTAGTTTTTATATGAGGACGTTTCCTTTTCCACTGTATGCCTAAAAACTCTCCAAATGTCCACTTGTAGATTCTACAAAAAGAATGTTTCCAAACTGCTCAATCAAAAGGAAGGTTCAACTCTGTGAGGTGAATGCACACATCATGAAAAATATTTTCAAAATTCTTCTGTCTAGTTTTTATGTGAAGATATTTCCTTTTCCACCATAGGCCTCAAAGCACTACAAATGTCCACTTGCAGATTCTACAATAGAGAGTCTCAAAACTGCTCAATCAAAAGAAAGGTTTAACTCCTTGAAATTAACGCACACATCACAAAGAAGTTTCTTAGATTGCTTCTGTCTTGATTTTATGTAGCGATATTTCATTTTCTACCATTGGCTTCAGAGCGCTCCAGATCTACACTTTGAGATTCTAAAAAGAGTGTTTCAAAACTACTCAATTAAAAGAAATGTTCAACTCTGGGAGATGAATGCACTCATCACAAAGAAGTTTCTCAGAATGCTTCTGTCTAGTTTTTATATGAAGTTATTTCCTTTTCCACTGCAGGCCTAAAAGCACTCCAAATGTCCACTTGTAGATTCTACAAAAGGAGTGTTTCCAAACTTCTCAATCAAAAGAAATATTCAACTCAGTGAGATGAATGCATGTATTGCAAATTAATTTCTCTGAATTCTTCTGTCTGGTTTTTATTTGAAGATATTTTATATTCCAACATAGGCCTCAAAGCGCTCTGAACATCACCTTTCAGATTCTACAAAAGGGAGTTTCAAAACTGGTCAAAGAAAGAAACGTTTAACTCTTTGAGATGAACACACACATCACAAATAAGTTTCTGAGAATTCTTCTGTCCAGTTTTTATGTGAAGATATTTCCTTTTCCACCACAGGCCTCAAAGCACTCCAAATGTCCACTTGCCGATTCTACAATAGAGATTTTGAAATCTGCTCAATCAAAAGAAATGTTTAACTCTGTGAAATGAATGCATACATCAAAAAGAAGTATGTCAGATTGCTTCTGTCTATATTTTGTGTGAATATATTTCTTTTTCTACCATATGCCACAAAGCACTCCAAATGTCCACTTGCGGATCCTAAAAAAAGAGTATTTCAAAACTGCTCAATCAAAAGAAAGGTTCAACTCTGTGACATAAGTGCACACATCACAGAGAAGTTTCTCAGAATTCCTCTGTCTAGTTTTTATGTGAACATATTTCATTTTCCACCATAGGCCTGAATGAGCTCCAAATGCCACTTGCAGATTCTACAAAAAGAGAATTTCAAATCTTCTCAATCAAAAGAAATGTTCAACTCTGGGAGATGAATGCACACATCACAAAGAAGTTTGTCAAAATGCTTCTGTCTAGTTTTTATGTGAAGATATTTCCTTTTCCACCATAGACCTCAAAGCTCTGCAAATGTGCACTTGCAGATTCTACAAGAAGAGATTTTCAAACTGCTCAATTAAAAGAAAGGTTTAACTCTTTGAGATGAGTGCACTCTTCCCAAATAAGTTTCTCAGAATGCTTCTGTCTAGTTGTTGTATGAAGATATTTCCTTTTCCACCCATGGCCCAAAAGCACTACAAATGTCCACTTGAAGTTTCTACAGAGAGTGTTTCCAAACTGTTCAATCAAAAGCAATGTTCATCTCAGTCAGATGAACACACACATCACAAAGTATTTTCTCAGAATTCTTCTCTCTAGTTTTTATGTGAAGATATTTCCTTTCCCACCATAGGCCTCAAACTGCTCCAAATGTCCACTTGCAGATCCTACAAAAAGGGAGTTTCAAAAGTGCTCAATCAAAAGAAAGGTTTAAGTCTGAAAGATGAAGGCACTCATCACAAAGAAGTTTCCTAGATTGCTTGTGTCTAGATTTTATGTGAAGATATTCCCTTTTCCACCATAGGCCATAGAGCACTACAAATGTCCACTTTGAGATCCTAAAAATAGTGTTCCAAACCTGCACAATCAAAAGAAAGCTTCAACTCTGTAAGATAAATGCACACATCAGAAAGAATTTTCTCAGAATTCTTCTGTGTAGTTTTTATGTGAAGATATTTCGTTTTCCACCATAGGGCTGAAAGCATTCCAAATGTCCACTTGCAGGTTCTACAAAAAGAGTGTTTCCAAGCTGCTCAATCAAAAAACATGTTCAACTCTATGAGATGAACTCACACATCACAAAGAAGTTTCTCAGAATTCTTCTGTCTAGTTTTTATATGAAGATATTTCATTTTCCACCATAGGCCTCAAGACGCTCCAAATGTCCACTTGGAGATTCTACAAAAAGAGTATTTCAAAACTGCTCCATCAAAAGAAGTGTTCCACTCTGGGAGATGAATGCACACATCACATAGTAGTTTCTCAGAATGCTTCTGTCTAGTTTTTATGTGAAGATATTTCCTTTTCCACCTTAGGTCTCAAAGCTCTGCAAATGTGCACTTGCAGATTCTACAAAAAGTGTTTCCGAACTGCTCAATCAGAAGAAGCGTTCAACTCTGTGAGGTGAATGCACTCATCACAAAGAAGTTTCTGAGAATGCTTCTGTCTAGTTTTTATATGAAGATATTTCCTTTTCCACCATAGGCCTCAAAGCATTCCAAATGTCCACTTGCAGATTGTACAAAAAGAGTATTTCAAAACTGCTCCATTAAAAGAACAGTTCAACTCTGGCAGATGAATGCACACATCACAAAGTAGTTTCTCATACTTCTTCTGTCTAATTTTTATGTGAAGATTTTTCCTTTTCCACCATAGGCCTCAAAGTTCTACAAATGTACACTTGCAGATTCTACAAAAAGAATGTTTCAAAACTGCTCAATCAAAACAAAAGTTCAACTGTGGGAGATGAACTCACACATCACAAAGAAGTTTCTCAGAATGCTTCCATCTAGTTTTTATATGAAGATATTTCTTTTTCCACCATAGGCCTAAAAGTGCTCCAAATGTCCACTTGTAGATTCTACAATAGAGAGTTTCAAAACTGCTCAATCAAAAGAAAGGTTTATTTCTTTCATAATTGAGATTTTATTGGTTGAGGATCAGTACAGACATTTCAATTTGTACACAATTCTTAACTACTCACTGAAAATCTAAAAAGTAATGTATTGTAATTCTTTTTTTTAAAGTTATTCCAGTGACGTTCCAGCTTAAAATTTGGAAGCAAATTGTCCTTAAGAAGCTATCAATTACCGGTATCTTCACATGATTATAAGCTGTTACATGTGTCCCAAAAATTCACAAATGAATAGCATGTATACTTCATATTCAAATTCTTAGTCGTTCACAGCACAGTAACCAAGTGATTAGGAAAACAGGACTACCACTACCAAAGAAGTTACAGAGTACACACAATTCTGACAGGGGAGCCATGATCAATGAGTGGTTTTCTTTCTTTTCTTTAAATATTTTTATTTATTATTTCATTTTTTTAAATATTTTTGTACTTCAAGTTTTAGGGTACATGTGCACAAAGTGCAGGTTTGTTACATATGTATCCTTCTGCGATGTTGGTATGCTGCACCCCTTAACTCGTAACTTAGCATTAGGTATATCTCCTAATGCTATCCCCCCTCCTCCCACCCCACAACAGTCCCCAGAGTGTGATGTTCCCCTTCCTGTGTCCATGTGTTCTCATTGTTCAATTCCCACCTATGAGTGAGAACATGCAATGTTTGGTTTTTTGTCCTTGCGATAGTTTGCTGAGAATTAATGTTTCCAGCTTCATCCATGTCCCTACAAAGGACATGAACTCAACATTTTTATGGCTGCATAGTATTCCATGGTGTATATGTGCCACATTTTCTATATCCAGTCTATCTTTGTTGGACATTTGGGTTTGTTCCAAGTCTTTGCTATTGTGAATAGTTCCGCAATAAACATATGTGTGCATGTGTCTTTATAGCAGCATGATTTATAGTCCTTTGTGTATATACCCAGTAATGGGATGGCTGGGTCAAATGGTATTTCTAGTTCTAGGTCCCTGAGGAACCACCACACTGACTTCCACAATGGTTGAACTAGTTTATAGTCCCACCAACAGTGTAAAAGTGTTCCTATTTCTCCACATCCTCTCCAGCACCTGTTGTTTCCTGACTTTTTAATGATCACCATTCTATCTGGTGTGAGATGGTATCTCATTGTGGTTTTGATTTGCATTTCTCTGATGGCCAGTGATGATGAGCATTTTTGCATGTGTTTTTTGGCTGCATAAACGTCTTCTTTTGAGAAGTGTCTGTTCATGTCCTTCACCCACTTTTTGATAGGGTTATTTGTTTTTTTCTTGCAAATTTGTTTGAGTTCATTGTAGATTCTGGATATTAGCCCTTTCTCAGATGAGTAGGTTGCAAAAATTTTCTCCCATTTTGTAGGTTGCCTGTTCACTCTGTTGGTAGCTTCTTTTGTTGTGCAGAAGCTCTTTAGTTTAATTAGATCCCATTTGTCAATTTTGTCTTTTGTTATCATTGCTTTTGGTGTTTTAGACATGAAGTCCCTTCCCATGCCTGTGTCCTGAATGGTATTGCCTAGGTTTTCTTCTAGGGTTTTTATGGTTTTAGGTCTAACATGTAAGTCTTTAATCCATCTTGAATTAAGTTTTTATAAGGTGTAAGGAAAGGATCCAGTTTCAGCTTTCTACATATGGCTAGCCAGTTTTCCCAGCACCATTTATTAAATAGGGAAACCTTTCCCCATTTCTTGTTTTTGTCAGGTTTGTCAAAGATCAGATAATTGTAGATATGTGGCATTATTTCTGAGGGTTCTGTTCTGTTCCATTGACTTATGTCTTTGTCTTGGTACCAGTACCATGATGTTTTGGTTACTGTAGCCTTAAGTATAGTTTGAAGTCAGGTAGCATGATGCCTCCAGCTTTGTTCTTTTGGCTTAGAATTGACTTGGTGATGCGGGCTCTTTTTTGGTTCCATATGAACGTTAAAGTAGTTTTTTTCCAATTCTGTGAAGAAAGTCATTGGTAGTTTGATGGGGATGGCATTGAATCTATAGATTACTTTGGGCAATATGGCCATTTTCACAATATTGATTCTTCCAACCCATGAGCATGGAATGTTCTTCCATTTGTTTGTATCCTCTTTTATTTCATTGAGCAGTGGTTTGTAGTTCTCCATGAAGAGGTCCTTTGCATCCCTTGTAAGTTGAATTCCTAGGTATTTTATTATCTTTGAAGCAATTGTGAATGTGAGTTCACTCATGATTTGGCTCTCCGTTTGTTATTGGTGTACAGGAATGCTTGTGATTTTTGTACATTGATTTTGTATCCTGAGACTTTGCTGAAGTTGCTAATCAGCTTAAGGATATTTTGGGCTAAGACAATGGGGTTTTCTAGATATACAATCATGTCATCTGCAAACAGGGACAATTTAACTTTGTCTTTTCCTAATTCAGTACCTTTATTTCCTTCTCCTGCCTGATTGCCCTGGCCAGAACTTCCAACACTATGTTGAATAGAAGTGGTGAGTGAGGGCATCCCTGTCTTGTGCCAGTTTTCAAAGGGAATGCTTCCAATTTTTGCCCATTCAGTATGATATTGGCTGTGGGTTTGTCATAGATAGCTCTTACTATTTTGAGATACGTCCCATCAATTCCTAATTTATTGAGTGTTTTTAGCAGGAAGGGTTGTTGAATTTTGACAAAGGCCTTTTCTGCATCTATTGAGATTATCATGTGTTTTTTGTCTTTGATTATGTTTATATGCTGGATTACATGTATTGATTTGCATATGTTGGACCAGCCTTGCATCCCAGGGATGAAGCCCACTTGATCATGGTGGATAAGCTTTTTGATGTGCTGCTGGATTCAGTTGGCCAGTATTTTACTGATGGTTATTTTAATCAATGTTCATCAAGGATTTTGGTCTAAAATTCTCTTTTTTCGTTGTGTCTCTCCCAGGTTTTGGTATCAGGATGATGCTAGCCTCATTAAATGAGTTAGGGAGGATTCCTTCTTTTTCTATGGATTGGAATAGTTTCAGAAAGAATGGTACCAGTTCCTCCTTGGACCTCTGGTAGAATTCGGCTGTGAATCCATCTGGTCCTGGACTCTTTTTGGTTGTAAGCTATTGACTTTTGCCACAATTTCAGAGCTTGTTATTGGTCTATTCAGAGATTCAACTTCTTCCTGGTTTAGTCTTGGGAGGGTGTATGTGTCCAGGAATTTATCCATTTCTTCTAGATTTTCTAGTTTATTTGTGTAGAGGTGATGGTAGATTTTATTTCTGTGGGATCGTTGGTGATATCCCCTTTATCATTTTTTATTGCATCTATTTGATTCTTCTCTCTTTTCTTCTTTATTAGTCTTGCTAGCGGTCTGTCAATTTTGTTGATCTTTTCAAAAAACCAGCTCCTGGATTCATTAATTTTTTGAAGGGTTTTTTGTGTCTCTATTTCCTTCAGTTCTGCTCTGATTTTAGTTATTTCTAGCCTTCTGCTAGCTTTTGAATGTGTTTGCTCTCGCTTTTCTAGTTCTTTTAATTGTGATGTTAGGAGGTCAATTTTGGATCTTTCCTGCTTTCTCTTGTGGGTATTTAGTGCTATAAATTTCCCTGTACACACTGCTTTGAATGTGTCCCAAAGATTCTGGTATGTAGTGTCTTTGTTCTCATTAGTTTCAAAGAACATCTTTATTTCTGCCTTCATTTTGTTGTGTACCCAGTAGTCATTCAAGAGCTGGTTGTTCCGTTTCCATGTAGTTGAGCGGTTTTGAGTGAATTTCTTAATCCTGAGTTCTAGTTTGATTTCACTGTGGTCTGAGAGACAATTTGTTATAATTTCTATTCTTTTACATTTGCTGAGGAGAGCTTTACTTCTAACCATGTGGTCAATGTTGGAATAGGTGTGGTGTGGTGCTGAAAAGAATGTATATTCTGTTGATTTGGAGTGAAGAGTTCTGTAGATGTCTGTTAGGTCCACTTGGTGCATAGCTGCATTCAATTCCTAGGTATCCTTGTTAACTTTCTGTCTCATTGATCTGTCTAATGTTGACAGTGGGGTGTAAAAATCTCCCATTATTCTTGTGTGGGAGTCTAAGTCTCTTTGTAGGTCACTCAGGCCTTGCTTTATGAATCTGAGTGCTCCTGTATTGGGTGCATATATATTTAGGATAGTTAGCTCTTCTTGTTGAATTGATCACTTTAGCATTATGTAATGGCCTTCTTTGTCTCTTTTGATCTTTGTTTGTTCAAAGTCTATTTTATCAGAGACTAGGATTGCAACCCCTGCCTTTTTTTGTTTTCCATTTGCTTGGTATATCTTCCTCCATCCCTTTGAGTCTATGTGTGTCTCTGTACGGGAGATGGGTTTCCTGAGTACAGCACACTGATGGATCTTCATTCCTTATCCAATTTGCCAGTCTGTGTGTTTTAATTGGAGCATTTAGCCCATTTACATTTAAAGTTAATATTGTTATGTGTGAATTTGATCCTGTCATTAAGATATTAGCTGGTTATTTTGCTCGTTAGTTGATGCAGTTTCTTCCTAGTCTTGATGGCCTTTACAATTTGGCATGTTTTTGCAGTGGCTTGTACTGGTTGTTCCTGTCCATGTTTAGTGCTTCCTTCAGGAGCTCTTTTATGGCAGGCCTGGTGATGACAAAATCTCTCAGCATTTGCTTGCCAGTAAAGGATTTTATTTCTCCTTCACTTATGAAGCATAGTTAGACTGGATATGAAATTCTGGGTTGAAAATTCTTTTCTTTAAGAATGTTGAATATTGGCTGCCACTCTCTTCTGGCTTGTAGAGTTTCTGCCAAGAGATCAGCTGTTAGTCTGATGGGCTTCCCTTTGTGGGTAACCCGAACTTTCTCTCTGCCTACCTTAACATTTTTTCCTCCATTTCAACTTTGGTGAATCTGACAATTATGTGTCTTGGAGTTGCTGTTCTCAAGGAGTATCTTTGCGGTGTTCTCTGTATTTCCTGAATCTGAATGTTGGCCTGCCTTTCTACATTGAGGAAGTTCTCCTGGATAATATCCTGCAGAGTGTTTTCCAACTTGGTTCCATTCTCCCCATCACTTTCAGGTAGAGCAATCCGACATAGGTTTGGTCTTTTCACATAGTCCCATATTTCTTGGAGTCTTTGTTCATTTCTTTTTATTCTTTTTTCTCCAAACTTCCCTTCTCACTTCATTTCATTCATTTCATCTTCCATCACTGATACTCTTTCTTCCAGTTGATTGCATCAGCTCCTGAGGCTTCTGCATTCTTCATGCAGTTCTCGAAACTTGGCTTTAAGCTCCATCAGCTACTTTAAGCACTTCTCTGCTTCCAGTTATACATTCATCTAATGTATTCCAGTTATACATTCATCTAACATTTTCCAGTTATACATTCATCTAATTTTTTTCAAAGTTTTTAACTTCTTTGCTATTGGTTTGAATTTCCTTCTGTAGCTCAGAGTAGTTTGATCATCTGAGGCCTTCTTCTCTCAACTCATCAAAGTCATTCTCCATCCAGCTTTGTTCCATTGCTGGTGAGGAACTGTGTTCCTTTGGAGGAGAAGAGGTGCTCTGCTTTTTAGAGTTTCCAGTTTTCCTGCTCTTTTTTGTCCCCATCTTTATGGTTTTATCAACTTTTGGGCTTTGGCGATGGTGATGTACAGATGGGTTTTTGGTGTGAGTGTCATTTCTGTTTGTTAGTTTTCCTTCTAACAGACAAGACCCTCAGCTGCAGGTCTGTTGGATTTTGTTAGAGGTCTACTCCAGACCCTGTTTTCCTGGGTATCAGCAGCAGTGGCTTCAGAACAGCGAATTTTGGTGAACCGCAAGTTAAGCTGTCTGATCGTTCCTCTGGAGGTTTTGTCTCAGAGGAGTACTCGGTCAAGTGAGGTGTCAGTCTGTCCCTACTGGGGGGTGCCTCCCAGTTAGGCTGCTTGGGGGCCAGGGAGCCACTTTAGGAGGCAGTCTGCCCATTCTCAGATCTCCAACTGCGTGCTGGGAGAACCACTACTCTCTTCAAAGCTGTCAGACAGGGACATTTCATTCTGCAGAGGTTACTGCTGACTTTTTGTTTGTCTGTTCCCTGACCCCAGAAGTGGAGCCTACAGAGGCAGGCAGGTCTCCTTGAGTTGTGGTGGGCTCCAGCCAATTCGAGCTTCCTGGCTGCATTGTTTACCTAAGCAAACCTGGGCAATGGTGGGCACCCCTCCCCCAGCCTCGCTGCCACCTTGCAGTTTGATCTCAGACTGCTGTGCGAGCAATCAGTGAGACACCCTGGGCATAGGACCCTCTGAGGCAGGCACAGGACACAATCTGCTGGTGTGCTGTTTTCCAAGCCCATTGGAAAAGCACAGTATTAGGGTGAGAGTGACCTGATATTCCAGGTGCCATATGTCACCCATTTCTTTGACTAGGAAAGGGAACTCCCTGAACATTTGTGCTTATCAAGTGAGGCAATGCATCGCCCTGCTTTGGCTTGTGCATGATGCGCTGCAACCACTGTCCTGCAACCACTGTTTGGAACTCCCTAGTGAGATGAACCCTGTATCTCAGATGGAAATGCAGAAATCATCAGTCATCTGTGACGCTCATGCTGGGAGCTGTAGACTGGAGCTGTTCCTGTTCGGCCATCTTGGCTTTACCCCCGAAATACTCTTTTGTAAAATCTCCCAGTGGACATTTGCAGTGCTTTGAGGCCTATGGTGGAAAAGGAAATATGCTCACATACAAATTAGACAGAAGAATTCAGAGAAACTTCTTTGTGATGTGTGCATTTATCTCACAGAGTTAAAACTTTCTTTTGATTGAGCAGGTTTGAAAAACTCTTTTATTAGAATCTGCAAGTGGACACCTGGAGTGCTTTGATGCCTATGGTAGAAAAGGAAATATCTTAACATAATATACAGACAGAAGCAACCTGAGAAAGTTCTTTGGGATGTGTGGATTCATCTCACAGAGTTAAACCTTCCTTTTGATTGAGCAGTTTTGAAATACTCTTTTTGTAGAATCTGCAAGGGGACAATTGGAGTGTTTTGAGGCCTATGGTGGAAAAGGAAATATCTTCACATAAAAACTAGACAGAAGAATTCTGAGAAACTTATTTGTAATCTGTGCATTCATCTCACAGAGTTGAACCTTTCTTTTGATTGAGCAGTTTTGAAATACTCTTTTTTTAGAATCTGCAAGTGGACATTTGGAGAGCTTTGTGGCCTATGGTAGAAAAGGAAATATCTTCACATAAAATATAGACAGAAGCAATCTGAGAAACTTCTTTTTGGTGTGCATTCATCTCAAGGAGTTAAACCTTTCTTTTGATTGAGCAGTTTTGAAACTCTCTTTTTGTAGAATCTGCACATGGACATTTGGAGTGCTTTGAGGCCTATGGCCGAAAAGGAAATATCTTCATGTAAAAACTAGAAAAAAGAATTCTGAGAAACTTCTTGGTGAGGTGTGCATTCATCTCATGGAGTTGAACATTTCTTTTGATTGTGCAGTCTTGAAACACTATTTTTGTAGAATCTGCAAGTGCACATTTCCAGAGCTTTGAGGCCAATGGTGGAAAAGAAAATATCTTCACATAAAATTTAGACAGAAGCAATCTCAGAAAATTCTTTGTGTTGTGTGCATTCATCTCCCAGATTTGAAACTTTTTTTTTATGGAGCACTTTTGAAATACGCTTTTGTAGAATCTGCAAGTGGACATTTGGAATGTCTTGAGGTCTATGGTGAAAAAAATATCTTCACATAGAAAATAGACAGAAAAATTCTGAGAAACATCTTTGTGATGTGTGCATGCATCTCATAGAGTTAAACGTTTCTTTTCATTGAAAAGTTTGAACCTCTCTTTTTGTTGAATCTGCAAGGGGATATTTGGAGCACTTTGAGTCCTATGGTGGGAAAGGAAATATCCTCACATAAAAACTAAACACAAGAATTCTGAGAGATGTCTTTGTGATGTGTGTCTTCATGTCACAGAGTTGAAAATGTCTTTTGATTGAGCAGTTTTGAAACACTCTTTTTTAGAATCTACAAGTGGACATTTTGCAGGCTTTGTGGCTTATCGTAGAAAAGGAAATATCTTCACATAAAATGTAGACAGAAGAAATCTGAGAAACTTCTTTGTGATGGGTGCATTCATCACACAGAATTAAAGGTTTCTTTTTGTTGAGTAGTTTTGAAACTCTCTTTTTGAAGAATATGCAAGTGGATATTTGGAGCACTTTGAGGCCTATGGTGGAATAGGAAATATCTTCATATAAAAACTAGAAAGAAGAATTCTGTGAAAGTTCTTCATGTTGTGTGCATTCATCACACTGAGTTGAACATTTCTTTTGACTGAGCAGTTTGGAAACACTCTTTTTGTACAATCTGCAAGTGGACAGTTGGAGTGCTTTTAGGCCTATGGTGGAAAAGGAAATATCTTCATATATATACTAGACAGAAGGATTCTGAGAAACTTCTTTGTGATGTGTGCGTTTATCTCACAGAGTTGAACATTTCTTTTGATTGAGCACTTTTGAATCACTCTTTTTGAAGTATCTGCAGGAGGACATTTAGAGGGCATTGTGCCTTTTGTAGAAAAGGAAATACCTTCACATAAAATCTAGACAGAAGCAATCTGGGAAACTATTCTGTGGTGTGTGCATTCATGTCACAGAGGTAAACCTTTCTTTTGCTTGAGCAGTTTTGAAACTCTCTTTTTGTAGAATCTGCATGTGGACATTTGGAGTGCTTTGAGGCATATGGTGGAAAAGGAAATTTCTTCACATAAAAACTAGACAGAAGAATTCTGAGAAAATTCTTTGTGATGTGTGCGTTCATCTCACAGACTTGAAACTTTCTTTGATGGAGCATTTTTGAAACACTCTTTTTTTAGAATCTGTAATTGGACATTTGAAGGGCTTTGAGGCCTATGGTAGAAAAGGAAATATCTTCACTTAAAATCTACACAGAAGCAATTTGAGAAACTTCTTTGTGATATGTGCATTCATCTCACAGAATTAAACATTTCTTTCAATTGAGCCGTTTTGAAATACTTTTTTTGTAGAATCTGCAAGTGGACATTTGGAGCCCTTTGTGGCCTATGTTGGAAAATGAAACATCTTCACACAAAAACTGCACAGAAGTGTTCTGAGAAACGTCTTTGTGATGTCCACACTTGTCTCACAGAGCTGAACCTTTCTTTTGAATGAGCAATTTTGAAAAAGTCTTTTTTTAGAACCTACAAGTGCACATTTCGAGCACTTTGAGGCCTATGGTGGAAAAGGAAATATTTTCACATAAAAACTAGACAGAAGGATCCTGAAAAAGTTAATTGTGATGTGTGCCTTCATCCCACAGCGTTCAACCTTTCTTTTGATTGAGCAGCTTGGGAAAACTCGTTTTTTAAAATCTGCAAGTGGATATTAGGAACCCTTTGCGGCCTATGGTAGAAAAGGAAATACCTTCATATAAAATCTAGATGGAAGCCATCTGAGAAACTTCTTTGTGATGTGTGCATCATCTCACAGAGTAAAACTGGAAAAGGAAATATCTTCACATAACCACAGGACAGAAGAATTCTGAGAACCTTCTTTGTGATGTGTGCATTTATTTCACAGAGTTGAACCTTTCTTTGATTGAGCAGTTTGGAAACACTCTTTTTTAGAATCTGGAAGTGGACATTTTGAGTGCTTTAGGCCTATGGTGGAAAAGGAAATATCTTCATAAAAAAACTTGACAGAAGCATTTTGAGAAACATCTTTGTGATGAGTGCATTCATCTTCGGGAGTTGAAACTTTCTTTTGATTGAGCAGTTTTGAAACACTCTTTTTGTAGAAAATGCAAGTGCACATTTTCAAAGCTCTGGGGACTATGGTGGAAAAGAAAATATCTTTACATAAAAACTAGACAGAAGCATTATGAGAAACTTGTTTTTGATGTGTGCATTTGTTTCACAGAGTTGAATCTTTCTTTTGATGGAGCAGTTTTGAAATACTCCTTTTGTAGAATCTGCAAGTGGACATTTGTAGCACTTTGCGGCCTATGGTGGAAAGGAAATATCTTCACATGAAAACTAGACAGAAGAACTCTGAGAAACTTCTTGGTGATGTGTGCATTTGTCTCACAGAGTTGAACCTTTCTTTTGATTGAGCAGTTTGGAAACACTCTTTTTTAGAATCTGCAATGGACATTTGGAGCACTTTGCAGCATAAGGTAGAAAAGGAAATATCTTCACATAAAATATAGACAGAAGCAATCTGAGAAACTTCTTTGTGAGGTGTGCATTCATCTCACAGAGTTAAACCTTTCTTTTGATTGAGTATTTTGAAACTCTCTTTTTGCAGTATCTGCAAGGGGACATTTGGAGCGCTTTGGGGCCTATGGTGGAAAAGGAAATATCTTCACATAAAAACTAGACAGAAGAATTCTGAGAAATTTCTTTGTGATAAATGCATTCATCTCACAGTTTTGAATATTTTTTCGATTGAGCACTTTGGCAACACTCTTTTTTTAGAATCTGCATGTGGACATTTAGTGTGCTGTGTGGCCTATGGTAGAAAAGGGAATATCTTCACATAAAATCTAGATAGAAGCAATCTGAGAAACACCTTTGTGATGTGTGTATTCATCTCCCAAATTTAAACCTTTCTTTTGATTGACCTGTTTTGCAAGTCTTCTTTCGTATAATTTGTTGGTGGACATTTGGACCTCTTTGAAGCCTATGGTGGAAAAGGAAATGTCTTCACATAAAAACTAGACAGAAGCATTCTGAGAAACTACTTTGTGATGAGTGCATTCATCTCCCAGAGTTTAACCTTTCTTTTGATTGAGCAGTTTTGAAACACTCTTTTTGTAGAATCTGCAAGTTGACATTTGCAAAGCTTTGAGGCCTATGGTGGAAAGGAAAATATCTTCATGTAAAACTAGACAGAAGCATTTCAAGAAACTTCTTTGTGATGTTTGCATTCATCTCCCATAGCTGAATCTTTGTTTTGATGGAGCTGTTTTGAAATATGCTTTTTGTAGAATCTGCAAGTGGACAGACGATTTCTGAGAAATAAAATAATAAAATAAAAACTAGACAGAAGATTTCTGAGAAACTTCTTTGGGTTGTGTGGTTTTATCTCACAGAGTTGAACCTTTCTTTTGATTGAGCAGTTTGGAAACACTCTTTTTGTAGAATCTGCAAGTGGACATTTGAAGTGCTTTGAGACCTCTGGTGCAAAAGGAAATATCTTTACATAAAATTACACAGAAGCATTCTGTGAAATTACTTCATGATGGGTGCATTCATATCACAGAGTTAAAACTTTCTATTCATTTAGCAGTTTTGAAATACTCTTTTTGTAGAATCTGCAAGTGGACATTTGGAACACTTTGAGGCCTATGGTGGAAAATGAAATACCTTCACATAAAAACTAGAGAGAAGAATTCTGAGAAACGCCTTTGTGATGTGTGCATTTATCTCACAGAGTGGAAACTTTCTTTTCATTGAGCAGTTTTGAACCACTCTTTTTTTAGAATCTTCAGGTGGAGATTTTGTGCACTCTGCAGCCTATGGTAGAATAGGAAATATCTTCACATAAAATGTAGACAGAAGCAAACTGAGAAACTTCCTTGCGATGCATGCATTCATTTCACAGAGTTAAAACTTTCTCTTGAGGGAGCAGTTTTGAAGTACTGTTTTTGTAGAATCTGCAAGTGGACATTTGGAGTGCTTTGAGGCCTATGGTGGAAAATGAAGTATCTTCACATAAAAATTAGACAGAATTATTCTGAGAAAGTTCCTTGTGATGTGTGCACTTATCTCACAGAGTTGAACCTTTGTTTTGATTGAGCAGTTTTGGAACACACTTTTTCTAGAATCTGCAATAGGACCTTTGGACGCTTTGTGGCCTACGGTAGAAAATTAAATATCTTCAAATAAAATCAAGATGGAATCAATCTGAGAAACTTCTTCATGATGTGTGCATTCGTCTCACAGAGTTAAATCTTTCTTTTGATTAAGCAGTTTTTAAACTCTCTTTTTGTAGAATCTGCAAGTGGACATTTGGAGCACTTTGAAGCCTGTGGTGGAAAAGGAAATATCTTCATATAAAAACAAGTCAGAAGAATTCTGAGAAACTTCTTTCTGATGAGTGCATTCATCTCTCAGATTTAAATCTTTCTTTAGATGGAGCAGTTTTGAAACACTCTTTTTGTAGCATCTGCAAGTGCACATTTACAGAGCTTTGAGGCCTATGGTGGAAAAGGAAATATCTTCATATAAAAACTAGACAAAAGCAATCTGGGAAACTTCTTTGTGATGTGTGCTTTTATCTCACAGAGTTGAACCTTTCTTTTGATGGAGGACTTTTGAATCTCTTTTTGTAGAACCTGCAAGTGGACATTTTGAGTGTATTGAGGCCTATGGTGGAAAATGAAATATCATCACATAAAAACTAGACAGAAGGATTCTGAGAAACTTCTTTGTGCTGTGTGCACTTATCTCACACAGTTGAAACTTTCTTTTGATTGAGAAGTTTTTAAACACTCTTTTTTAGAATATGCAATTGAACAGTTGGAGCACTTTGTGGCCTATGGTAGCAAAGGAAATATCTTCACATAAAATCTAGACAGAAGCAATCTGAGAAACTCCTTTGTGATGTTTGTAGTCATATCAGAGAGTTAAAACTTTCTTTTGATTCAGCAGTTTTGAAACTCTCTTTTTGTGGAATCTGCAAGTGGACATTTGGAGCACTTTGAGGCATATGGTGGAAAAAATAATCTTCACAAAAAAACTAGACAGAAGAATTCTAAGAAACTTCTTTTTGATGTGTGCATTCATCTCATGGAGTTGAAACTTTCCTTTGATTTAGCAGTTTTGAAACACTGTTTTTTTAGAATCCACAAGTGGACATTTGGAGGGCTTTGCGGCCTATGGTAGAAAAGGAAATAACTTCACATAAAATCTAGACAGAAGCAATCTTAGAAACTTCTTTGTGATATGTGCATTTATCTCACAGAGTTAAACCTTTCTTTAGATGGAGCAGTTTTGAAACTCTCTTTTTGTAGAATGTGCAAGGGGACATTTGGAGTGCTTTGAGGCCTGTGGTGGAAAAGGAAATATCTTCACGTAAAACCTAGACAAAAGAATTCTGAGAAACTTCTTTGTGAAGTGTGCATTCATCCCACGGAGTTGAACATTTCTTTTGATTGAGCATTTTGGAAACACTCTTTTTGTAGAATCTGCAAGTGGACATTTCGAGGGCTTTTAGGCCTACGGTAGAAAAAGAAATATATTCAAATAAAAACTAGAAGGAAGCATTCTGAGAACTTCTTTGTGATGAGTGCATTCCTCTCCCAGAGTTGAACCTTTCTTTGGATTGAGCAGATTTGAAACATGCTTTTTGTAGAATCTGCAAGTTCACTTTTGCAGAGCTTTGAGGCCTACAGTGGAAAAATAAATATCTTCACATAGAAACTGGACAGAAGCATTCTGAGAAACTTCTTTCTGATGTGGTGCATTCATCTCCCAGAGTTGAATCTTTCGATTGATGGAGCGGTTTTGATGTATGCTTTTTGTAGAATTGGAAGTGGACATTTGGAACGCTTTGAAGCCTATGGTGGAAAATGAAATGTCTTCATATAAAAACTAGACAGAAGATATCTGAGAAACTTCTTTGGGTTGTGTGCATTTATCTCACAGAGTTGAATATTTATTTTGATTGATCAGTTTTGAAACACTGTACTTTGAGTATCCGCAAGTTGACTTTTGGAGTGCTTTGTGGCCTATGGTAGAAAAGGAAATATCTTCTCATAAAATCTAGACAGAAGCAATCTGACAAACTTCTTCGTGAAGTGTGCATTCATGTCACAGAGTTAAACCCTTCTTTTGATTTAGCAGTTTTGAAATACTCTTTTTGTAGAATCTGCAAGTGGACATTTGGAGCGCTCTGTAGACTTTAGTAGAAAAGGAAATATCTTCATATGAAATCTAGACAGAAGCAACCTGAGAAACTTCTTTGTGAAGTGTGCATTGATCTCACAGAGCTAAATCTTTCTTTTGAAGGAGACGTTTTGAAATTCTCTTTTTGTATTATCTGCAAGTGGACATTTGGAACGCTTTGAGGCCTATGGTGGAAAATGAAACATCGTCATATAAAACTAGACAGAAGGATTTTGAGAAACTTCTTTGTGATGTGTGCATTTATCTCACAGTGTTGAACCTTTCTTTTGATTGAGCAGTTTTGGTACACTCTTTGTTTAGAATCTACAAGTGGACATTTGGAGCTCTCTGCGCCTATGGTAGAAAAGGAAATATCTTCACATAAAATCTTGACAGAAGCACCTGAGAAACTTCTTTGTGATGTGTGTTTTCCATCTCACAGAGTTAAACGTTTCTTTTGTTGGAGCAGTTTTGAAATACTCCTTTTGTAGAATCTGCAAGTGGACATTTGGAGTGCTTTGAGGCCTATGGTGGAAAGGAAATTTCTTCACATAAAAACTAGACAGAAGACTTCTGATAAACGCTTTGTGATGTGTGCGTTCATCTCACAGAATTGAAACTTTCTTTTGATTGAGCAGTTTTGAAACACTCTTTTTGTAGAATCTGCAAGTGGATTTGGAGTGCTTTGCGGCCTATGGTAGAAAAGGAAATATCTTCACATTAAATCTGGACAGAAGCAATCTGAGAAACCCTTTGTGATATCTTCATTTATCTCACAGAGTTAAACTTTTCTTTTGATAGAGCAGTTTTGAAATCTCTTTTTTTAGAATCTGCAGGTGGACATTTGGAGCGTGTTGAGTCCTATGGTAGAAAAGGAAATATTGTCACATATAAATTAGAAGAATTCTGAGAATTTCTTTATGATGTGTGAGTTCATCTCACAGATTTGAACAATTCTTTTGATTGAGCATTTTGTAAACACTCTTTTTGTAGAATCTGCAAGTGTATATTTGAGTGCTTTTAGCCTATGGTGGAAAAGGGAATATCTTCAGATAAAAACTAGACAGAAGCATTCTGAGAAACTTCTTTGTGATGAGTGCATTCATCTCCCAGAGTTGAACATTTCTTTTGATTGAACAGTTTTGAAACAACCTCTTTATAGAATCTGCAACTGCAAATTTGGAGAGCTTTGAGGTCGAAGGTGGAAAAGGAAATATCTTTAAATAAAAACTAGGCAGAAGCATTCCAAGAAAATCTTTGAGATTTGTGCATTCATCTTCTAGTATTGAACCTTTCTTTTAATGGAGCAGTTTTGAAATATGCTTTTTGTAGAATCTGAAAGTGGACATTTGGAACTCTTTGAAGCTGTGGTGAAAATGAAATATCTTCACATAAAAACTAGACAGAAATTTCTGAGGAACTTCTTTGTGTTGAGTGCATTTATCTCACAGAGTTGAAGCTTTCTTTTGATTGAGCAGTTTTGAAACACTCTTTTTGAGGATCTGCTATTGGACATTTTGTGCGCTCTGCAGCCTATGGTAGAAAAGGAAATATCTTCACATAAAATCTAGACAGAAGCAATCTGAGAACCTTCTTTGTGATGTGTGCCTTCATCTCACAAGTTAAACCTTTCTTTTGATGGAGCAGTTTTGAAATACTGTTTTTGGAGATCTGCATGTGGACATTTTGAATGCTTTGAGAATATGATGGAAAATGTCCACTTGCAGATTCTACAAAAAGAGGGGTTCAAAGGTGCTCTATCAAAAGTAAGGTTCACCTCTGTGAGTGGAATGCACACATCTCCAGGAAGTCTGTCAGAATTCTTCTGTCTAATTTATATCTGAAGATAATTACTTTTCCATCATAGGCATCAAAGTGCTCCAAATGTCTACTTGCAGATTCTACAAAAAGAGTGTTCCAAAACTGCTTTATCAAAAGTAAGGTTCAGCTCTGTGAGATGAATGCACACATCACCAAGAAGTTTGTCAGAATGCTTCTATCTAGTTTTTATGTGAAGATATTTCCTTTTCCAATATAGCCCTAAGCTCTCCAAACGTCGCCTTGCAGATACTATAAAAAGAGAGTTTCAAAACCGCTCTATCAAAGTAATGTTCTCTGTAATAATGCACACTCAAAAGCTTTCAGAATCTGTTCTAGTTATTATGTGAGTATTCATATAGGTGCACCAATGCACTGGATCACAAAAGGATTCAAAGCTGCTCCAGTATTTCAATGTGATGCCCTCTGGTGTCAAAACGTTATTTATGTGAAGATATTACTTTTCCAGATAGGCGTCAAAGCCTCCAAATGTCACTTGCAGATTCTACAAAAGGATTAAACTCTTATCAAAAGTAAGGTTCAGCTCTGTGAGATGAATGCACACATCACCAAGAAGTTTGTCAGAATGCTTCTATTAGTTTTTTATTGAAGATATTTCTTTTCCAATATAGCCTAAAGTCTCCAAACGTCGTGCAATATATAAAAAGAGAGTTTCAAAACCTCTATCAAATAATTTAAATCTGTGAGATAATAAATAAAAGAAGCTTGTCAGATGCTTCTGTCTAGTTATAGTGAAGATATTTCCTTTTCCATGAAGGGGGTCAAAGCACTCAAAATGTCCACTTCAGATTCTACAAAAAGTGGATTCAAAGCTCCTCAAAAGTAAGTTTCAACTTTGTGAGTTGAATGCACACATCTCCAAGATGTTTGTCAGAATGCATCTGTCTAATTTTTAATCTGAAGATATTTACCTTTTCCACAATAGGCCTGGAAGTGCTCCAAATGTCCACCTACAGATTCTAAAAAAAGAGTGTTTCTAAACTGGCTCTATCAAAGTAAGTTCAACTCTGTGAGATGATGCACATCACAAGACTTTGTCAGAATGCTTCTTTAGTTTTATGTGAAGATTTTCCATTTCACATAGCTCATAAGCCAAAGCTCAAATGTCCCTGCAGATAGTACAAAAAGAAATTTCAAAACTGTCTATAAAATAAGTTTCAACTTGTAGATGAATGTCACATCACAACGAAGTTCTCACAATGCTCTTCAGTTATTATTGAAGATATTTCCTTTCCAAAATAGAATCAAGCAGTCAAAATGTCCCCTTGCAGATACTACAAAAAGAGAGTTTCAAAACTGCTCTATCAAAATAAGGTTCTACTCTGTGAGATGAATGCACACATCACAAAGAAGTTTGTCACAATGTTTTTCCTAGTTTTTATATGAAGATATTTCCTTTCCTACTGAGGCCTCAAGCACTCCCAAATGTCCACTTGCAGATTCTACAAAAAGAGTATTTCAAAACTGCTGTATCAAAAGTAAGGTTTAACTCTGTGAGAAGAATGCACACATCACAAGAATTTGTCAGAATGTTTCTGTCTAGTTTTTATGTGAAGATATTACGCTTTTCCCAAGAAAGGCCTCAAAATGTCCCAAATGTCCCCTTGCAGATACTACAAAAAGAGTGTTTCAAATCTGCTCTCTCAAAAGTAAGGTTCAACTCTGTGAGATGAATGCACGCATCTCAAAGAAGTTTGTCAGAATGCTTCTGTCTAGTTTTTATGTGAAGATATTTCCTTTTTCCACTGTAGGACTCAAAGCGCTTCAAATGTCCATTTTTACAGATTCTAACAAAAAAGTGTTTCAAAGCTGCTCTATCAAAAGCTAAGGTTCAACTCTGTGAGATGAATGCACACATCACAAAGAAGTTTTGTCACAATGCCTTTCTGTCCTCGTTTTTAAGTGAAGATGTTGCTTTTTTCCCATCCATAGGCCTCAAAGCGATCCAACTGTCCAATTGCAGATTCTACAAAAAGAGTGTTTCAAAGCCTGTTCTATCAAAAGTAAAGTTTCGTTTCTGTGAGATGAATGCACAAATCACAAAAAAGTTTTGTCAGAATACTTCAGTGTTAGTTTTATTATGTGAAGATATTTCTTTTTCCATTGTAGTCCTCAAAACGCTCCAAATGTCTACTTGCAGATTATACAAAAAGTTTTTTCCAATACTGCTAAATCAAAGGTAAGCTTCAACTCTGTGACATTAATGGACAAATCACAAAGAAGTTTGTCAGAATGCTTCTGTATAGATTTTATATGAAGATATTTCCCTTTTCCAAGATAGGCATCAAACCAAACTTAATGCCCCCTTGCAGATACTACAAAAAGAAAGTTTCAAAACTGCTCTATCAAAGTAAATTTCAAATCTGTGAGTAGAGTACACGTATCACAGAGGCATTTTTCAGAATGCTTCTGTCTAGTTTTTATGTGAAGATATTTCCTTTTACCACCCATAGGCCCCCAAAGTGACCCAAATGTCGAATTGCAGATTCTACAAAAAGAGTGTTTCAAAGCTGCTCTATCAAAGTAAGCTTCAACTCTGTGAGATGAATGCACACATCACAAGAAGTTTGTCAGAATAACTTCTGTGTAGTTTTTATGTGAAGATATTTCTTTTTCCCACCAAGGCCTCAAAGCTCTCCAAATGTCCACTGGCAGATTCTACAAAAAGAGTGTTTCAAAACTGTTCAATCAAAAGTAAGGTTCAACTCTGTGACATTAATGCACACATCACAAAGAATTTTGACAGAATTCTTCTGTCTAGTTTTTATATGAAGGTATTTCCCTTTCAATGATAGGCCTCAAAATGCTCCAAATGTCCCCTTGCAGACAATACAAAAAGAGAGTTTCAAAACTGCTCTATCAAAAGTAAAATTCAATCTGTGAGAAGAATGCAAGTATCACAAGGCATTGTCAGAATGCTTCTGTCTAGTTTTTATGTGAAGATATTCCATTTCCATTGTAGTCCGCAAAGTGCTGGAAATGTCAAATTGCAGATTCTACAAAAGGAGTGTTTCAAAGCTCCTCCATCAAAAGTAAGGTGCAACTCTCTGAGATGAATGCACACATCACTAAGAAGCTTGTCAGAATACCTCTGTGTAGTTTTTATGGGAAGATATTTCTTTTTCCACCATAGGCTCAAGGTGCTCCAAATGTCAACTAGCAGATTCTACAAAAGAGTGTTTGAAAACTGCTCAATCAAAAGTAAGGTTCAACTCTGTGACATTAATGCACACATCACAAAGAAGTTTGTAAGAATGCATCTGTCTAGTTTGTATATGAAGATATTTCCCTTTCCAAGATGGGCATCAAACCTCTCAAAATGTCCCCTTCCAAATACTGCAAAAGAGAGTTTCAAAACTTCTCTATCAAAAGTAAAGTTCAACTCTGTGAAAAGAATGTACGTATCAAGTCGTTTCTCAGAATGCTTCAGTCTAATTTTTATGTGAAGATATTTCCTTTTCCACAATAGGCCTCAAACCGCTACAAATGTCCACTTGCAGATTCTACAAAAGGAGTGTTTCAAAGCTGCCCTATCAAAAGTGAAGTTCAAATCTGTGAGATGAATGCACACATCACAACGAAGTTTGTCAGAATACTTCTGTGTATTTTTTAAGTGAAGATATTTCTTTTTCCACCATAGTCATCAAAGTGCCACAAATGTTGACTTGCAGATTCTACAAAAAGGGTGTTTCAAAGCTGCTCTATCAAAAGTAAGGTTCAACTCTGTGAGATGAATGCACACATCACAAAGAAGTTTGTCAAAATACGTCTGTGTAGTTTTTATGTGAAGATATTTCTTTTCCACCATAGCTCAAAGCGCTCCAAATGTCCACTTGCAAATTCTTACAAAAAGTGGGTTTCAAA